>NC_046220.1:54664015-54964890 GCF_011004875.1 Balearica regulorum gibbericeps | reverse complement strand
CCCATAACTCTCAAGTCTCCCTCTCCTTCCCTGAATATGATGCAGCCACCCCTACTTCTTCTTGCTGCTGACATCTCAAAATCAGAGTGATTGAAACTCAGCTTCTCGTGTTTTCTTCTGAACACTCCCTCCTCCATTGGCGTCAACAGCTTCTCTATGTGCTATGCAGCCTTGCAGCCTAGGAGACATTTCTGAGTGTGCCCTCCCTCCTCATCCCAAGTCGCAGACACGGTCTCCTGCTGCAGTTCTCCCCGTCACCGGGTGGGAGGATGCCTGTCTCTCTGTAGGAAGGGTTTGCTTGGTTTGCTCCAACAGCTGCAACCTCCCTTTCACTGTGTTCTTCACACATATTTTGCTTCTTCCAGCAGATTCAGGCCCCTCAGTTAAAAACAGCCTTTTTTTTTAGTCAGAGTGAGAAGTTCTCAGTTCTCATTTAGAGACTATCTCTGCAGAACTTAAGTTTAAATTTTTGGCCACGCTGCTGGGCGCTTCAATGCTTAACACTTCTGCCATTTTTTTCCTCTCTCCCTTTTTAATCACACAGACATTCGAGTCATCCCCTCATACCATTCTCCCATTGTCTTTTTCCTCTGCTTTTAATTCCTTGAACATTGTCCCCAAACCAAATTGCTGGGGCCCCACTTTCATCTCAGTCAAATTCATCCTGAAAAGTCTCATCCTGTAGTCTGCCCTGAAGACTACAAAAAACATAGTAGTTAAATCAAGCTTTGCCATTTTGTTTTTGCCTTGTCAGAGAATATTATGTGTTGCTGTGTCCCATCTCTTGTCTATTCTTTCCTTTATTTCTTTTGCTGTGTCTAGGTTCTAGAGTTCAAGCTTCCTGAAGGTAAAATCTGTATATTTATTTTGTGAGGAATTTAACTAATCTGTGGGTAGGAAGCAAATATCAAATAATATTTATTGTTCCAAGGATGGCTTTAGTAGTACACAGAGGCATTAAATGACATCTCCCCTTGCTTACTGAGTTGATGACTGCCTAGGAGGTTCCCAGGAAACTACAGGAGCAAGGTCTGCACATGAGAAATAAAACATACTTATGAGTAAGAGCTCTCATTGAAATGAAAGGGATAAGTCCCTGATGCAATGTTATTTACTTCTCTGAATGTCTGCTGGATCAGGACTTTAGGCTGCAATGCGATAAGCCAAATCTTCCTTGCCAGAGTCCTTTCCAGAACACCTGACACAGCACAAACCCCAGTTACTGTCAGTCATTAAGCAGAGATGTCAAAAATGGTGGGAGGGATTAAAAAAAAATAAGTCAATCTAGCACCAGTCACTGGATTCTAACAATAATCTCCTACATGTGACTGATTACTTTCCCAGAGACACAAGAGATTACTGATTACTTTTAAATTACTAAATCATGGATCTGTGAACATGGAGCCATATTTCTTTACAGACATGTGGTTCAGTCTCTATGTTCCAACGTTTAAAACTGAAAAGAAAACTAATCCAGTATCTAATTCATTCCTACAAAGAGAACAAATTGGCAATTCAGGCCTTATTTATTTATTTATTTAATGTTTCCTTACCCTATAGCAAAGAATATTGCTGTAGCTCTTACTGGACATTAACTGGGAGAAAAGGAAAAAGTTAGTAGCATGTTGATTAGGCACAGCCTAGATGCCACAACAACATTGCAACCAATTGTTTGTTTCTTTCTTAATCTTGGTTGCTTAGATAAAATTTTTAATCTGAAAATGTAATAAATAATTATGTCATATAGTGAGTATGATAATGTAACAATAAAAACAATAGCTCACCTTATCATCCCAGACAACATATATTGAGATTTCACCACCACTCATACAATCCTTCTGGATTTTGCTCAAATATCAGGATTAATATTACACTAGTCTCAATGCATAATTCAAAATCTCTAATTTACTGGGGCCATTAATTGGCATCAATTGCTGTGAATTTCCTGCTCCAAAACTACACTTGTTTTCAGACTATGCTGAGTTACAAAAAACAGAATTTCCAGATTCAAGAAGAGAATAAGAAATGTTATTTGTTTTGTTGTGCTATCCACAGAAAAACTACTGTATATTGTTTGCAACCCCCAATAAGAAGCCAGTTTTTTTAGAGTTCAGAGCTTAGAATCTTCTGATGCTAGTGCCTGTAGCAAAGTCAGAGATTTCTCAAATAATATGTCTCATAGTTGTGCACATTACTGTATCTGGGCGATTCTCAGTTGGGTATTGCAGAGGAAGGCTGAAAAAGCTAGACAAAGGACATGTCTACAGAATGTGGCATTTATTTGCAATTCCAGAAAACATTCCTTGCACAAAATCATCCTTTTTATTCTGCCACATGCTTGTAGCACAAATCCCAACATAATAATAAGTTAGCACATAGAAAAGCCTATTAGTGGTTTCAGATCCAAATCTCTACCTTCCCTGACATTCTGGGAGAGATTCTAGGATACCACATCCAAAACAGATTTATAGTTTTGTTGCAATTCCTCAGGTTCAGGCATTTGTCTGAATCTTTCCTTCCCTATCTGTTCTGACTATTTGCAAAGGTTTTCAAACTCTGTTGAATACGTTTTGGCTCTTTCCTGACATGCTTTCACACTCAGATCTGTGTACCAAGTGGATTGATAGCACTGGTGGAAAGGAATTTTAAATCTACACCCCCCCCCCCCTTTTTTTTTTTAACTGTGGTTTATTTTGCTCACTAAACTCTAGGCTAAATGGGGCCTTTGAGATAAATTTTACATTAGTTTATCTCTCCAATTGAATATTACATGATTCTGTATTTAGTGTCATGGGGTTAGCTGTTACCCATGCATCTGCCAAGATATTTCCACCACCTTGGTGTCAAATTTTAAAAATTAGTGAATAATGAAGTGAAGTAAGTGAAAGGGGAGCTTCAAGTTACTGAAAGTGATGGGCATGATATATGAATATCGTTAGCTTTTCCTTAAAGAACATTTATAGGATTATATGAATGCAAAAAGACAATGCAGTATTTTAGTCTTTCTCTAGTCACCAGAATGCTCTGAAGCAGATGGACTGTGTGACTGATGATTCAATAATTGCACTCATTAAAAATGTTCACGCTTTTAATTTTTCCCCCCTCACATTCTGTGAAGAGCTGAGGAATGAAATGGTTTTGTCATTGTCAGCAGATAGATAATTGAGTTTGCTTTGATTTCCTGGGGTGCCCCTTCCCCACCCCCATGCTGTTGGATTGACATCTCCAGAAGCGTAGCAGAACATTTGAATCAGACCCAACTGTCTTAAAGTAGAAAAACACTACGGAAAGACTCCTGTATCCCTCTCAGTGTTCACTTGTGTGCACTCAGCCAGCAACCTACCTTGGTAGAAGACAGCATGCATTTGCTTTTCTGCCAGATTACCTCCCCCCACAATATAGTTACATACCTGTGGAGCTCAAGGAAAAGAAAGATAATTCTGCCTTGAACATATGCAGAAAATGCTTCTCCTATTTATTGTTGCCAGCTAGAATCAGCCTAAAGGTGGTAGAGGGGAGGGGGTGTCCAGCTGTGCAAGTGCCTGTTGCCTGGTATTGCAAGAACATGAAATCAAAACAATCTCACACAGACCCAAGGAAAAATGGTAGCAGGAAGAGCAGTGAAAAAATGAACCATCCTGCTTATTCTGAAAACAAGGATGAAAGTATCTCCCAGTTCTGCTGAAGAGATGCTTCTTTTTGTTTCTGCCATTAGGATTTAAGTTCAGAGTTTGCATTTAAATTTAAACTGCATAACAGCAACAGCATTCTCCAAATGAGGCATTACATTCACTCATTCTACCTACACTATTGTTTGGGCACCCATTATCCAGATGCTACTTTGGGAATAAATATAGTAGAACTTGTGTAATCCATGCCTTTCTGGCAGTCTCCAGCTGCTACAGGAGACTTTCACACTATCCATCATTTGTATTTTGCAAACATCTAGCTGAGATCAGAGCATTACAATGTTCAGCCTTGTTCGAACACAACATGACAGAGTCCTCTGCAGCTCTGGTTAAGGTCTGTGAGGTGGACTTTCATTGCTCCCATGCTCAGGTTTCACTATTCTGTATCTGTGAGCAAAAGAAAAATCTTTTTTTCTTCAAGGACATTCTCTTTCTTTGACTTCTTGAGTACACTTCCTAGGCTCAGGTGCACCATAACACACTTTTGACCCGCTGTTAGAGCACTTAGGGGTCCTAGGCAGACTATGTAAGTGCTTAGACACTTCTACAGCCCTTCTTTTGTGTACATCCTCTGTTAGATCCTTGCCAGCTGAAGTATGCAATACACAGACTTTGACACAAAATAAACAGATCTAAAAAAGGTTGGTAGGTCCTCATATCATCCTTTGCCTCAAATTTACTGCACCCTGTTATTCTTTGTATCAGTCAAACATGAAGATTTTTTACACACACTTACGATGTGGGGATTCTCTTCATATATGGTTTCAACAGTTGAAAGAGATGTCCCTGTCAGACAAGCAGGCCCTCTTGTTCATTGTTCACCAATTGCCTTTTGTTTTTGTGGACTTCCTGGACTGCTCACCTTGTCCTGATGCTTGGAAGAAGGCTGCATCTTCGGACCAGTTCCTTCCTCTGCATCTAAAACACAGTTATTCCTTTTTCTCCTTATGTAGATAAAAATATTCCATGCTCTAAAGCTCCTTAGCCAACAATCTGTTCACAGTCATAACTGTGAATGCTACTTCACCTTCTCCTCCCAAGATGCAATATAGAATGAAGGCTATACATATGACACAGTGGTATGTGTAGTTCATAAAAACAAACTGTAATGTATAAAGCACACATACATCTGCTAAATCATCACACCATGGCAACTTTAAATGGGCTTGCCACTTAGTCAGCAAAAACAAACAGCAGAATTAGAGTGGACACTTGCATAGGGAAGTCACATGATTTGCACACAATTCAGTAGCACTGTACCTTAATGAGGCCACTTCAATTAACATTCACAAGAGTTTTTTTAAGATTCATGCTTAAAAATGTGACCAAAAATGCTTGGGGAGATGGATCCTTCAATAGCCTTTTATTTCAAGGAACAAGCAGTCCAGTGAACACAGAAGTTTCCAAGTGGATGTCACAACACAGAGTGGAGCAGCATGAAACCCTCAGCAAGCAAGTTGGGGATTCAGGAAGATACCAAAAACTGTCTTGAAGTCTAACACTTCACATAATTAGCTACATTCATATGGCGTCAGAAGATGACCATCAGTTAAGAATGCACGGCTCTGCTTGAAAGGAAAGGTCTGGTTAGAAATGAGGCTCAGTGGCAGTCACACATCATACAGAGGAAACCAAAGCTTCCTAAGCAAATAGCCACAGTGTGCAGCTTCAGACTTTTTATGTGGAGCTAAGCAGTATGGCTGGGCTTTTTTCTTTCCTTTTTTTTCACTAGGATGGATGGACCCAAGTTCATCCACTCTACGACTCTCAAACACTGAAAAACTTTGGGTACAGACACAAAGTCAGAGTTCAGGTTTACCTCTTATTCAAACAAGGTCATAGACACATTTCAGGCAAAATAGTTCTCTATGAAAGTATTATGTTACCATTTAGGAGCCAAACACAACACACAGCAGGTCTGTATTTAATTTTGAATGCGTGTCTGAGCCTACATTCTAACCAAAATACATCTTATATGTGCAACTGACTGGCTCCATCCTGCAGTATGGGCTCAGGAGTGCACCTCCCTGCCATGTGTCTGCCACATGTCCTGCTGTATCATTATGTAGCCAAAGATAATTTAGGTGTCCTAAAAGTAAGCTGTCACCCTAAATAGCCAGCTCAGTAGTTGCCATTAAACCCATACGGCTGTAATTACTAACCCACCAGCCTCCCGCATCTGAAAATCTCAGTGCACTGCTCCTGATCAGTGAGGTGGATGTGTTTTTATCCACTTCTTGGCCCAATCTGCAGATGACCTCCTTACCTTTCAAACCTTTCAAAGGCTGGCACTTCATTTTTGCCTACTTTTCCTATCTTCCTTCTCTTCAGAGCCACTTGCAAGACACTGCCCTGCTCATAGCAAGTTGTGAAACACATCAATGGGAATGCAATAACTGCAGGGGCATGAAGGGAAGCGACAGATAGGTAAAATAGAAATTGACCCCTTTTCACTTTAAAGGAAAATGCTAAGATGGTGCACAAGACAAAAATTGATGCAGTTGTCGAGTATCAAGTATTTAAAGTCATCGTTCCTTTATGAATTCAAGCACTGGAACCACTTTCTTCTCAAATTGTTGGTGACTCATTGTTCGTAATTTTTATCTATTTATCAATAACATTATTTTTGTGAATCATTGTGCCACGTGAAAAAGGTGATTGCATTTTACAGCCAGATGTGACTATTCTGTTGCATAAATTGGATAGACTTGAAAAAAACCACAAACAAGAAGCATTGTCAAAGCAAGGAAAAGCAAAGAAAAATACAAAAGCGCTTCTACTAACTGCTAGCTCTAGATTCAGTATGGGCCAGATTGATGCCTACTGCATATTGCAGTGCCCATGTACAGTGCAAATAATGTGGATAGCTTTCATGAGGGTCTCAGATGTCAGCTGCAACAATTCAGTTGTAACATGGAAATCAAAGCATGTTTATCTGTCGTGTGAAAGGGTACAAGTCTGATATGTGGCTGAGGGAGGCCCTCCCGTTGAGTCATGAGGTTCAGAAAGGACCCCCTTGCTTTCTAAACTCCTTCTCAGAGAGGAGCCTAGGTGCGGCTAGGTCCAGTCTTAGTCCCAGACTTGGTCAACGGTTTATGTCCAAAGGATTATGTGTAGCCACTTATCAGAGTCAACGTTTGCCTGTCAGAGCCCCACTAAGGACTTTCACTGAAACAGTCTTGCAAAGTTGAAAAGAAAAATAGGTAATTTATTGAAACAACAGATATAGAAGTTCGGAATTGCCGTTGACAAATGCACTAACTGTGACAATTTTGAGCTCAAGTTAATAGTTCAGCGCTTTTGTTAATGATAGTTTTTCCCGGGGTAACATCTGACATAATCAGAGGCGCAAGTCTTACCAAAGAGGCGTCCCTGCTTGGGGAGGAGAGAGGTCCAGGCCCGTCGACCCGTCCGGATAGTTGGAGTTCTCATCCTCAAAAAAGAGGATTCTAAATGCCAGATTTATACTTTTGGCGAGGTGGGACTAAGTCAGGTATTGTGTGTCGATTGGCCCTTAACAAGGCTTGCTGTGCAGTTGATCCGGGCTGGGGGGGGGGGCGGGGGGTGAAGTGGCGGAGAACAAAGGCATTCAGTACAGAGGAGCGGTGGTCTGTTTAGTTTTACCAAAGTAATGTCAAGCTGTGAAGGCTCCCCCTCACCCCAGGCGTCACTTAGTTGATTAAGGAGCAGACCCGTCAGGCTCTGCATCTTGTTAAGATGAACAAATTGCTCATCTCCTGCCCCTGCTCAGGTCCAGTGCTTATCAGTGCAAGATAAACAAGTTGCTCAATCCCTGCTCTCGCCCAAGCTGGACTGCCCCAGGGCCCCTTCTGCTGGGTCATAATGGCCCTGTATTCGGCACCAACAAGCCTGGACAAGTCCGGCATCCCACATTATCCTCCTAGAAACTGCCTTTACTTTTTCTGGGGCAACTGAGGAGGGCACATCTTTCAAAGAGCTGTGCTTTACCCTCAAAACCCTACAATACAGCTTACCTGCTCAGCCTCCAAAGGGCCACCAGTCAAGTGTTGCTTTGCTTGGGAGTCCTTCTGTGGGATTCAGCTCCAGGAATCCATAACATCAACAGGAAGACTATTTAGGACATCCTTTAGAATAGAAGGTACCTGCTGCATTTTAGAGTCCCACACCTAATAGATTTTATGAAAATATTCTTTGTTCTCAGGATTCCTTCTCCCCACGTCAAATAACAAGTCTTTTGATATCACTTCCTTTCAATACTGATGCAGGGACTTCAGTGTTCCCTCTTATTTCTTCAGGAATATTATGCAACTGTAGTATAACCCTGCTTTAGGGTAGCCTGCCTCTTCAAAAAAAAATTCCCTAGAACCAATATAGTTTCTCTAACTTTTGCAGTCAGTGTGAACAGATTATTTTCTTCAGGGCTTGTCACTATTTTAGATAGCTAAAGAAAAAAAATCTTTCCTTGGTGGAAAATTTCTGTTGTAACTGATAGCAAATACGGAAAGTCTAATTTGCATATAGATTTCGAAGCTTGCAACAATATACTCCCCTGAGAGAGCTCTTGTTGTTTAACTGTGTACACAGTCTGGCACTATGCTGCCCAGCACCTAATAAAAGCTAAATTAAAACTTTTTTAAAACTCTGAGCCTGTGAATATCCTTAAACCATCAATTTGCATTTGCAAAGAAAGGGCAGAACTGTACCAAGCTAAGCCTCATTTAAGAGGAAAAGCAGAGAGTATGGTGGCAAGGGCAAGAGGGAGAAATAACTTGATTTGAGAGTAAACATCAGTCAGTTGTACCAATGCTTTAATTCATCAGCCTAGATGAGCTTTATTACAATGTTGGGATCAAGCAATACCAAGGAGATAAAAAGCAGCACTGTGTAAAGGAGAGAGAGAATAAATGAAGAAGATTATTAACGGGGCTGAAAGAAAAACAGAGCCAGAATGGCTAAATAGTGAGGAGAAGATGAAATGGAAGGCAGAGAGAGCAGAAAAGGAGCACAAGTGGAAGACTGAAGTACAATCTACTTTTTTTTCTTTCTGTCAATCCTGTTTTATTTTAATTGTCCGTGTTGATCACAGACTATGCAGTGAAGCAATCATATACTGTGTCAAGGAAAAACTAGAGGCTGTCAGGGAAAAAACAAACAAACAAACCCAACAATAAGCTTTCATAATTTCATTAAAATAAGCTATCTTAAATTTTAAATGAAAGTGTATATGATAAATATAAAGGATAAGCAACATAATCTCAGAATTTGCACAAACTTTAAGTTAAGCAAGAGAAAATCCATGATTGATATGAGAAGGTTTTGCATTCTAGGAGGAGCAGAAGCAGAACATAAAAAGCACAAAACTGGCCACACTGTCTGATATCTCTAGAGACAGATTCTGCCAGCAGGATACATATGGCTCCCACTGACACACACTGCAGCAAATTACACGCTGTCCCATGAATTCTTCCACCCTAAATTTCAATTCAGTTCTCCCAATGCCTGTTCAAACGAATAATGTCCTGTGGACTTCTATTTGAACAGCACTGTAGCCTTTAGTAGGACCTTGAGAAGTAGGACTTGGGGAGAAGTGATTGAGAGACTGAAGTACAGAAAGGGAGAGAAGACCATGAGGGATGCCTCTACAGCTTTGTCCTACCAGGGAATGAAGAAAGGAGCCTTTCTAAATGTTTGATTCTCCTTTACCTCATGAATTAGCAATGTAGTTAAGGAAAGCATGTATTCCGTTCTTGTCACTGCTTTTTAGAGGGTATTCTTCCTCTAGTCTTGTCTTTTACACAATGTGTCCTCCTTACCAGAGTGATAGGGACCATCTGGATGAAAAGAAATTAATGTTTATCACTTATCACTTGATTTAATTTTTATTCACACAAGTGCTGTGATTGGAATTTCATTTATAAAACTATTTAAAACTGAAATTCTCTTCTCATTATTCCTTTCATTTATCCACCCCTATATTTGACAAGAAGTATTTGCCCCTTAATCTTTTTTCACTCAGGTTTCTAGCTCTGGTAACATAATGCTGTCTCTCATGCTTCAGCTTATCTCCAGAGAGTCTGAATCATTTCCAAAATTAGTGTTTCCTGGCTAGTGTCTAGAAAGTTCACTTAATCATTTCATCAAGCATGTGCAGGAATGGAGAAATTAGCATTTATAATAACATATTATAAAGGAACAAGGAGATCTGCTTACAGCTTATGCCCAGAGGCTGTTTGATAGTGGGGCTGTGATGCTCTACAGATTTTGCAAGCTTTAGGAGCTATAGGGGAGAAAATAAACCTTCCTTCAGGGAGAGAGGACCAGATCCACCTCAGTGAATCTTTTTGACACGTGTGTGTACTACTTTGGTTCAGATCATGGGTGCACTTTTGACTCAGATCTCTGGATCGCTCACTGTGTTCTGGTTCACATCACCAAGCAGTTATAAAGTGCATGAACTGATTTTCTTTCAGGCAGGGGTAAAACAGAAGCAGTGGTCTGGGAACACATCCAGTGTGCTTGAGCTGTTGGTGGACATTGGATCCATGGGACCAGGCAATAGGGAGCCTGAAATAAACTCTGCTGATATACTTATTGCATGGGCATTGAATCCTCTTCAGCTGCTGTTCTGTGCTTTGGATCCACTCATACAGGGCAGCCATCACATGCATCCACTGAAAAAGCTGAGCTCTGAACATGATAGATGCCAAAAACATTGATGGTCTTTGCAGGAAAATCCAAAGTCATTATCTCCCTGGCCTTTTGACAAATATCAGACACAAAGTAATGAATCATTTATTTACTCCTTTAAAGCAGTTTTATTTTTACTTTATTTAATCATGTAAAAAATAAATCTGTTTTTCCCTCCAGTGCATTAAATATGCAGTCTCTTAAAGACTGCATATTGTGCTAATTTGGGATCATATTAGCCAAAGAAGGCTGCATGTTATTCTATTTGCAGAATGTGCTGACCTTGAGGAAATTTATTTTAACCCTGGTGAATTTGTTGGTTTGGGGATAATTCATGGGCATCAGAAGGTTCACAGATAAAAACGCTGCTTTGACCTTCAAAGTGCTCATCACTAACATGTCATTATGCAAGTTGGGAACTTTTCAATCCCTTCAAAATGCATCACCTAAAAGCATCCTCTTTGCTTGTCACTCTATATTATTCCTATCTGAATGTCTTTATTATCTCCTCATTTTCCATAGCATCATATGCAAATGTCTCATGCCCACCTTCAATGCCCTTCACAACTATAACCTTTCTGTTTAATCAATTTTTTTTGCTTTTCCTTTCGGCTCTATAGTGGTAAAACCCTGAGTGACTGAGTATTCAGTGGTACCACAACTCTCTCTATACTTCTGTACTTAAGTCTCCTTTTCTCTTCCCTGGCATTAGTTTCTGTGGCAATACCATGTGTTCCGTACCATATCACATCCCTGCACACCTATACATCACGGTTGCATGGTCTGCAAGGAATAAGCCACTAATCTTACTAGGTGAGCTGCTGTCTGACAGAGATTATATTTATTTATTTAAGGAAAAGAGACTGATTCAGTCTGTACCGATACTGCACAGAACTATTCAGATTTGCTCTTGCCACACTTCCTCCTTCATGCCTGCTGTTTGCAATAATCACTTATGGTCTCTTTGTTTCACATTAGATTGCATGTTCTTTGGGATCGAGATTTTGTTTGTAACAGTGCTCATCAAACAGTACAGACGGTATCGCTGGGCAGTGCTATCAATCCGACAGTAAACCATGTATGGACACTGTATAAATTCCAATCCTTGGTTTGCCCAAATAGGTTAATCAAACTATATTGTTGACACATTGCTTCTGAATACAGCATGTAAACATTTACCTCTGAGTTTAATGCTCAAAAAAAGTCACAGATCATTATATTTGTTTACATCCACACTCTTCCGTACTGAAAGAGAGTGCCGTATTGTTAGGAAGCCTGGCCCCTGACAAATGGCATTGGCATAACAAGTGGGCAGTTAATGACACTAGCATGGCAGAAGTTTAATTATTTAAAAAAGAATGAGCATGTCTGAGAAGAAGAAGAAAAAGTGCATATACGCACATATTTTCCACATCAGCAGTCCAAAGAGCCTTTCTTATTGCCCTTACACAGAAAAGTGATGAGTTTCAGGGAGGATGGAAGGAGTCTTGAAACAACATCTATTTTTCCAATCTCTTTTGATAGGTTTCTTAAAACCTTTCTTTTTCTGCTAAAGAAAGCTTGTTAAAGCCAAGGATTTAAAAAAAAAAAAAAAAACCAAACAAAAAACCAACAAAAACCAACCCCCCCAAAAAACACCCAAAGTCATTTGTGGTGTTATTCTAGCTATTTTGCTGATTAGAAAGTAATTAAAATGCTGAGGTTTTTCCCCATGTTGACCTGGGCTTGTTTTCTCCAAGCATTATAAGTTTGCTAAGCCTATCAAGAAGCTGGAATGTGAAAAAAAAAAAAGAAAAAAGATTCCTGGCTGATAATAGAAACAGGCTGAATTTGCCCTGTCCTTTGATATTATTTTTGTTTGTTGAAAGACTTTGCAGGCTGATGAATTTTGCCCAAAATGCAGAGGCTAGTTTATACATTTGGATATTAGGATTTTGCTGGATTACATGTCTATATAAATGCATGTACATATTTTTTAGACAAAACAGTTTACTCTAAATTAAAATAATGGTCTTCTGAAGTGTTATAAAAATCATCAACATGAATTTCATAAAAGAAAAACTAAGGATCTACACATCTGTCCTTGTAGTTTCTTGTATTGCAATTCTTTGTGTTTTAGGAGATTTCCTCTGTGTTAGTTCTCAATACACAGCCTAGTATCTGTCAGTCAAAAACCAGAAAACAAAGAAAACAAGGTACAGGGTCATAGCTTCGTTTCCACTAGTATTAAGAAGAGCACCTTCATTTGGGTTTAGTTGCACAACTCTTAATCAAATTGATATGAAATCACTCATCTGAACTAAATGGATAGGAGTCATGTGTGAATACCTGCATATAGAAAAACTACATAAGATCCTTTTATATTAAAATAAGAATTGTATAAAGGGACAGCATATAAACCTCTTTTTATGTGCAGGTACTTTCACTTTTGCAGTCAGTGTAGTGAAATGAAAGTAACATCTTCCTCAAAACAGCTGTAGGAACAGAGAGTTAAGGCAAAGTAAATAAAGAATTTTGCTGGATAGAGAGAATCAGTTCTAAAAGAGAGCAGGCTGTGTCTGGAAAGACTAAAGTCCTAAGCAGATCATGCACCGCTTTAATAATGCCAACATATGTATGAGTACTATAGATGAAAGTTCTTTGAAGATCAGGGTCTTTCCTATGGAAGGAAACCTAAATTTGTCTTCATCTCAGTGCAAAAGGAATCGCTGAATTCTTTGCTCAGATAAACCTTGGGATAAACTTTACCTGATAATTAAACGTAAAGAAATGAAAAAGTTAAGATGCCAGAAACAGTGAGTTAGCTACATGCTATGGCAAATGAACTGGGCATAGCTCATTTGAGATTAGCATGATGGCATTATATGTGGCCTAAGTTTTACTGAAAATGTGCTTAACTATTTTTTTGCATTCAAAATGGGTACGATCAGGCATTTACAGCAAGGAAAAGGCTAATTACATCGGTAATTTGCGCCTGCTTTTCCTGTCTTGTACCATTCATGTTGCACCTGTATATGATTGTTCATCAGAAAGCTTCCTGTTGCACAGTGGATATTTCTATTTCTGTCTGCAGGTCTAAGGAAATTCTGGCTATTCTGCAACTCAGGACTGGAAACCAGGGCAAGGAACGAAAAACAATTATTCTCTGTAATAATTTATAACTATGTGAGAAGATGCTAGGAGAGTTAATGGGCAGCCTTTTTATCCGTGCAATTTTTTCATGAGTGGTGTAATTTAGATGTAAAATAGAATATACTGTCAAACCTGTCATCATATCTCTTACACTTCTCATCATTTCTAGCACCCTGATGTCTGCTATACAGCCATTGTTCTCTAAACCTTTTCACTTGCAAAATCTATGTTTGCCTAGTAATTTATGAAGAGTTTCACAACTTCTTTGAGCAAAATCTTTTCTGCGCAGTGGAAGATGAATGAAGAAAAGGACAAAAAGAAAAAGATATTATGCTAAGTGGAAACATGATAATTACCCAGAATTACACTTAAACTTATCTTACATCTGAAACTTAGTATGAAAACAATTCCAGTACAGCCTCTTTGGAAGGCTTGGAGGAAAACTACATCTCAATCAAAACATGAGAAAAAATCATAGAGCCATAGAACATCTCAAGTTGAAAGGGACTCTAAAGATCATTGAGTTCGACTCCTTGCTCTCTGCAGAACTACCTAAAACTAAACCATATGACTAAGAGCATCATCCAGATGCTCCTTGAACTCTGACAGGCTTGATGCTGTGACCACCTCCCTGGGGACCCTGTTTCAGTGACTGACCACCCTCTCAGTGAAGAATCTTTTCCTAATGCCCACTCTGAACTTCCCCTGATGCAGCTTCATCCTGTTTCCTCATGTCTTATTTCTGGTCACCAGAATGAGGAGATCAGCATCTCCCCATCCACTTCCCCCATCTTGAGGAAGTTGTAGACAGTGATGAGGTCACCCTTCAGCCTTCTTGTCTCCAAAGTGAACAGACCAAGTGACCTCAGCTGCTCTTCATAAGTCTTGCCCTCAAGATCTTTCACCATCTTGGTTGCCCTCCTCTGAACACACTCTAATAGTTTGATGTCCTTATATTGAGGCACCCAAAACTGCACCCAGCACTCGAGGCGAGGCTGTAGCAGTGCAGTCCACAGTGGGACAATCACCTCCTTTGAGCAGCTAGTGATGCTGTGCTTGATGCACCATAGAACACAGTTGGCCCGTTTAGCTACCAGGGTTCGCTCTTGACTCATATTCAACAAACCATCAATCCAAACCCCCAAATCTCTTTCCATGGGGCTGTTCTCCAGCCTCTCATCCCCCAGTTTGTACATATAACCAAGATTACCCCATCCCAGGTGGAGAATCCTGTACTTGCTCTTGTTAAATTTCATATGGTTGGTCATTGCCCATCTCTTTAGTCTACCTAGGTCTCTCTACCCTCAAGAGAGTCCACAGCTCCTCCTAGTTTAGTATTGTTGGCAAACTTACTTAATATACATTCGATTTCTGTGTTTAATTAATAAAAACATTAAAGAGCACTGGCCCTAAAATTGAGCCATGGGGAACCCTACGGGTGACTCATTTCTCATACACCTTCATTATGTCAGACTTGGTGGAGAATCAAAGTTTAATTTTTATTTCTATTTACAGGAAAATTCTGACCTAGTTTTTCCATTGTCATTCCAGCATCATGTACATCTTTTGGATGACCTACCTGATTATCCAAGTAACATTTTCAAAGTTTGTAGTTAGGTATAGATGGGGGGGGGGGGGGGGGGGGGCAGGGGGAAGGAAAAAGGAAAAGAAAAGACAAGGAAAGAGACCAAGAGTTGGCAGAAAAAAGAAAAAAAAGAAACTGGTACTAGTTCCAACTGGTATATCATATGTTGAAACTTCAGTGTCCTAGAAACTTCAAGTTTGCTTTATTTAATTACCTACAAAAAGACTGGTATCTTTAACTCATTTTTGGAAAGGTTGGCTGGCTATTTTTGGAAATAGTCAGAAGTCTATGAACCTGAAATTGTTCTATGTGATCTGATACAGATAATAGAAAATTATCACTAGATATCAGATCACTGATTCTTCCACATGTGAGGAGGAAATAGAAACATTGCTTACAAATGAGTAGAGGTGTCAGTGAAAGGAATTATCTCAATTTTGTTCTCACCAATATCCTCTTGACTGCACTAGAAACTAGAAATTCATGCAAAACACTCTAAATTGGTCCTTTCTACAGAGAAAAAGAAGAAGAAAAAGGAGAGGAGAGGGACAGGGACATGGAGAGAAAGAGAAAGAGGAGGAAACTGGGAGGTCAAAGGAGGAAGGGGACAGGTGGGGATGTAAAGTTACATGTAACACCTAATTTTCAGACTTCCTCCGTGTATTGGGTTTGCATGGCAAGGTTTTGGTAGCAGGGGGACTACAGGGGTTGCTTCTGTGCGAAGCTTCTAGAAGCTTCCCCCATGTCCAGGAGAGCCAACGCCAGCCGGCTCCAAGAAAGACCTGCTGCTGGCCAAGGCTGACCCAGTGACAATGGTAACTCCTCTGTGATAGCATATTTAAGAAGGGGAAAAAACTGCTGCACAAAAGCAGCAGAGAAAGAAGTGAGAATATGTGAAAGAAACAACTCTGTAGACACCAAGGTCAGTGAAGAATGAGGGGGAGGAGGTGCTCCACATACCAGAGCAGAGATTGCCCTGCAGCCCATGGAGAAGACTATGGTGAACCAGCATGTCCCCCTACAACCAATGAAGGTTGATTGTGGAGCAGATATCCACCTGCAGCCCATGGAGGACCCCACTTCAGAGCAGGTGGATGCCCAAAGGAGGCTGTGACCCTGTGGGTAGCCCACGCTGGAGCAGGTTTGCTGGCAGGACTTGTGACCCCATGGGGGACCCACGCTGGAGCAGTCTGCAGATCTGAAGGTCTGCACCTCGTGGAAGGGACACACGCTGGAGTAGTTCATGAAGAACTGCAGCCTGTGGGAAGGACTCATGTTGGAGAAGTTGATGGAGGACTGTCTCCTGTGGGAGGGACACCACACTGGAGCAGGGGCAGAGTGTGAGGAGGAAGGAATGGCAAAGACAATGTTTGATGAACTTACCGCAACCCCCATTCCCCATTGCCCTGCACTGCTCGGGTGGACAAGGCAGAGAATTTGGGAATGAAATTGAGCCTAGGAAGAAGGGAGGGGGGGGGGGAAGGTGTCTGAAGATTTGTTTTCATTTCTCATTATCCTACTCTGATTTTATTGGCAATAAGTTAAATTAATTTTCCCAAGCTAGGTCTGTTTTGCCCGTGATGGTAATTGTTGATTAATCCCCCTGTCCTTATCTCAACCCACGAGCCTTTCATTATATTTTCTTTCCCCTGCCAAGTTGAGGAGGGTGAATGATAGAGCAGTTTGGTGGACAGACACCTGGCATCCAGCCAAGTTCAACGCACCACAGTCTGAAATCACAGAAAATAGAAGTGAATCCAAGAGATTAAATTAGAGCATCACTCTATATATGGTTTTACACAAAACACCCTAGCACTTTCAAGTAAATTTATACTGGATCCCAAGTCACAACTCAGAAAACTGAGATTGTCAGTTGTTAATTGACACGATTGAGACAACACAACAGTTCAGTGCTGAATTCAAGGTTCCAGCCTTGTCCCTCTGCCTGGCAGGTGAGACTTGCACACCTCCCGTGTTAGTCACTAGGGCACTTCATTTCACTGTTCTCTCCCAGACTAGCTGTGAACTGTAGCTATTATAGACACTGGTGGGAAACAAGCATGTGTGAAAGGTTGAACTGACACTTAATTGATTGATTAATTAAAAAATGCAAAGTATATCACAGAATCTTTTAAATGTAAATGATCTTTCTGACTGGAGAAGAACATGGAAAAAATGGAAGAGGAGCAGGAAGTATTTGTCCTTTATCTCAGGCTTTTCCACAGAGCTCAGAAGACCTAGTCAAAACTAATCCTGGCTTTTTTTTGACTAGAACTAAAGTTGGGGATACTTTTCCCACTGAAGGCTGGGGAGTCAATCACTGACTTATAACATAGTCTAGAGGACATCGCGCTGCCCAGACAAGACTTATTATGATTTTCCAAAAGGAGTTAGGATGAACATGCATGGACATCTCCTGACTTTGTTCCAAAGCTGAAGCATCTCCAAAACATATGCAGGCTGCTCTTTACTATCATGGACAATAAAGTATGACTCCCAATTGCAAGAACACAATATATTAAGAGCCAGTTTCCATAACAGATTATTATGGCTGAGAGAACCACACTTCCTATGGTTGTTTTTTTTATAATACAATCTCTTTATTAGTTCATTTTGAAGAATCTTATTCCAGGACTTTTAAACAAGCTAATTAATGGTATTTTAAACAAAAGTGTGCACTTGTATAGTCATTTGTGCAAGGTCAGTTTTCAAAAAAGTGAGTGTACACAAATCACTATGTATCAATTACTGCATGTGCAAACTAAGTCTTTGTGTATATGAAGTACTAATTAACCTCTCAAAACCCATTTAAATGAGCAAGAATTAGATTTATAGCAAAACAACTTTTTGTGCAGATATATTTATATTTGCAGTTTTGAAAATATGGCTCATGATGTGTGTGGTAAATAAGGTCAAGGATGGGTAACGTCATTGGTGGAAAGAAATAAAAATTATTCGAGCAATTTCCAATGACTCTACTGTTATAATCTGAAGAATTGATGTGAATAGATCTTATTCATCAATTCTGTTTCGTCTCCCAGTGTGTAGCAATCTCAAATCACAAATTCTGTCTAATTTCAGAGATCATCTGTCTCGTCTTATAATCACCATAATAGTGAAGACTGAAAAAAAGAGAATAGTCAGGAGCAATTCTGTCTTTTGGGAGTAGAAAGATAGCTGCATTGACATGCCTCTACTCACACAGAAACACCCTTAAACTAGAAGCTGATTATTCTCTAGAAAAAGTAAACTAATGTATTAGCTTAATGCCAAAGGCCTGCTTGAACTGCACTAATACAAAAGAAAATAATGATTTCTACTACATGTTGTTGACCATTCTGGACAGTGACTTCCAGCAGTCTTTCTTCATTGCTTCTGTTTTATACTATGTGTCTTCCAGTGTGCCTTTCTTCCATGACCATGCAAGAAACAGCAAGTGTATCGAAACACGTTCTTTGCAAGGCTGTGTTATCTCCCCAGATCTTCATATCCCACTCACACAGTTTGCATGAAACATCAGGAACATCTGCCTCATGCATTGAAGTGCAGTGAAAAAATCTTAAAGCCATCACCAACTCCAAACTAGCAAGTTGATAAAGGGTAACCAGTGACCATTTTTTATTTATAAGTAGTTTTAAAATGTACCTCCAAGAGGTGAGGAACAACTACATTACAGCCCCCAACTCTTGGATGATCTAAAAGAAAATTAGGATTTCTGTCCCAAAAGAACTTTTGACCAATGAAAAGTTTCTTCATGGAAAAGAAACTCAACAAGAAAACAGATGGTCACAGATTTCAGGAGGGAGTGTCAGAAATACCAGGACTTGTAGAAATGCAAGTCAGGACTGTCCCAGGGGCACAGGCACTGGAAAACAAACAATACTTTGTGCATGCATGGTAGAGCTGCCCAGAATTTGGGAAGATGGGCATCTGGGATTTCTGGCTTACTGACAATCCTAAACGAAGACACCCAAAAGCTTAACTCCTAGCAGATCACCTGCAGAGATGGGCAAATGAAAGGAAAACCTTAAAGTTTATCAGAATAAGCTGTATTGTTCTGAATGGCTTTCACTTTCCACAAGACAGTGTTCCCCACACCCAAAAGAGTGTTTTAGAATCAGAAAGCCCCAACAAACTCCCTTTGTGAGAATTTAGTTAGTAAGGGCATTCAGATCCTCTGACTGTACAGGAAAATCATTCTGTTATTATATTTTTTCTATGAGAAAGCAGAGCAAAATGTCAAATATATAGGGGACAGAGAGAATTAAGCACACAGGAAAATTACAAAGAGGGATTTTCCAGCATTTTCTAACATAGTAATCTATTAATAATACTTTAGATATGATCGTATGATGTTATACAATGTGCAAGTCCTAGTGTTTAGATAATTAAAGGAACATTTTAAAAATGCATTCTGGCTAGCAAGGAGGGATTATGCATGGATTGGTTTTAATCTTCAAAAGATCAGATATATGAAAAAAAATTAATCTTTCTATTGCTTGTATTTAACCTGATATAAAATTTAAACTGACATTTTTAAATCTAAAAATATATCTTATATATCAAACAATTAGTTTGCAAATTTCCGTGAGAAAATCTTCACAGTACTAAGATAGCAAAGCAGGAAAATGTCTTATTTACTAAAAGAATCAGCAGTTTTCTGCAGACTTGCTTAGATTCTGCTCTGCAGGAACTATGTCTAATTCAGATTAAAATGTCATTGATTTCCCTGTAGGATCTCAGAGAATCTGCAAAGGCCCTTTCCTGCAGGGAATTTCACTTGTCGCTGGTCACCACAGCACATCAAAATGGTGCGTACATTCTGTGTGATTTAATTAAACATAATTATGCAAGTTAAGAAACACACTTAAAGGATTATACTTTGACCAACCCTTTGCTCTACTTTTTAACAGTTATCCACATTACTTCACACTGTGTTTATATGATAAATAGCAGATACGATAGAACTGCACACAGAAAAGACATGCACAAAATGGAAGCACAGGGAGGAAGATATGCTCTTAACATAATAAAAATAATTCAAAACATACAGGAACACCTAGGCATGAATTTTAGCATTATAGCAAAGCAAATGCTAGTTTTAAATTAAAAAGCTTTTTGCACCCATAATCTCCCAACTTTTTCAGAAAGAGTACTTTTTCTTTGTGATTATCCACTCCAAAACCATCAGCTCCTTGCTTTTGACAGTTGAAGAAAACCCTGCCCAGAAGGTACTAAACCAGTACTGTTTGGGAGTCTAGGTGAAAAGAAGAACCTTTTTATAAAGGTCTGAAGTACCCACTCAGGAAAAAAGAAATAAAAAATCAAAAACCATGGACATCCACAACTGTTGGCTTCATAAAGCTCCTATGAGGCAGCCTTGAAAGCAACCTTCGGCATCTGCTCCTCCAATTTGCATAAGTAATTGGTAAGTGATTAGGAGCACACGCTGACAAAAACAAGCGCAGCATGTGATGGAGTGGGCTGATTTTCTTGCTGCAAATTACACTGAATTTCAGAAAGATTTTGAAAGAATGATTATTTATTTAAAGAGTTTGTGACCTTCAGGCTAACAGACATCCATGACCTGTCTCAAGAATTATGGTCCTGAGGGTGATAAAACTGCCAGTGACGAACACAGAGCAAGGCACAGAGCTTTCATTGCAGCCAGGGCAGGTTTTGGGGACTTATTTCCACTGAGACCACTGTGACCTCCCACTCACCCTACAAAATGCATGGATTCGCTTTTTGAGTTCATTCTTATCAAGCAGCATTAAGAGATGAGAACAAACAACACAAAAAAGGAAGCCTACTAGACTACTATTCACTCGAGGGACGAGAAAGGACTGTCTCAAGGCTGTTGTACTAATCCACAACTGCAGGTTTGGGACTGATACCTTCAGTCAACCCTGGCAAGTTCACCGGTAAGAACAGGATTTTTTTTACTACGTATTTTTTTTAAGCTTCCTCCTTTCGCAGTGCTGTCTAGTCAAAGGGTACCTTCACTTTGGAGTTACCCATGTCACTGGCACTTCTTTACACAACAGTCAGCCTCACCGGGATGCCAGCACTGCACAGCAGCATCAGAGCTGCTCTGGATCCTCAGCTGGAGCTGCTCTCATGATACTGAGACACCAGGGCTGTGACCCCAGCTCTTTGCAAGAATGTAAAACCCCTTTAGTTTCTCATTGCGCCTCTCAGAAACTGTCTTTTCCTCCCACAAGGGAAGACTTTGAGGAATCACACATTTAGCTGTGCCATCCAGCCAAAGCCAAAGCAGATCCTTCTTCATGTGCAGAGCATCTATGGCTTTGGGACACCACTGGCTTCAGTGCCTGGACTGACTTTGAGACGTCTCTTAAAAAAGTGGGCAAGAGGTACATAGTATGCCCTGACCTCAGTATGGCTTGAGATCATGCTGGCAGGTGATACTTTTGTCAGATGACAGCAGGGCTCTGAGAGGCTGAGCCCAGCCCTCTGCACAGTCCTGTGGGCTGCTGTGGGGAGGCAGAGCCTGCAGGATACCATCACTGGGACATACATCACTACTCCTTTCCTTCTTTCCCATTTTGACTGGTGACAAGCAGAGAAGACAACAGAACAGCTGATGTGCTCCTGAGACAGGACAGGTGCCCTGCAGGTCCAGTTGTCCCCTCAGCTGCAAGAACTCATGAGGAGCAACGTTTCACTCGCCTGAGGATGCAACCAAGGTGCCTTTAAACCAGCTCTGCTCCTGGTAAAAGGCAAATGGCAATTGAACCTTCAGCTGGGGAGAGAGGAGAGGAGAGGAGAGGAGAGGAGAGGAGAGGAGAGGAGAGGAGAGGAGAGGAGAGGAGAGGAGAGGAGAGGAGAGGAGAGGAGAGGAGAGGAGAGGAGAGGAGAGGAGAGGAGAGGAGAGGAGAGGAAATTCAATTGATGGATGAGTTGCAAATGATCTGCAAATAAAATAATATGATTTTCAGAAATCAAGTTTTGCAGTAGAAAATCATAATAACAAAAAAAATTTGAAGACATTATCCACATAAACACAAACTGAAGTGATCATTTTATTTTTCCATCTGACATTACTTCTTCTCACAATATTCAAAGTCAAGACAGAATTCCTGAGAGTACTACTAACCTGCTGTAATTACCAGATACAGTCACATTAAAATTATTTCATCACCTCAGTGGGAACTGAGTGAACATTAGTTTAGTTTAATTTGGGCAGATTCATATCCTAAGAATTTGCCCTTGAATTTCATTGAAAAATATGGATAAGAAATATGCAAATAAAATTTCTCACAATGACAATAATCTGCATCATTTAGGCAGAAGCATGGAGTTTCACAAGTTATGAGAAATCTAAAAGCAGAATATTGGAGTTTTATTCTTTCTTTGCCCTTATGACCACTTCTGCTCTCTACTATACTGCAGCAGAAATTCTTGTTCTGCAAGCTTTCCTTCTATTCATTACATCACAGGCTGTGCTGTACCAAAACATATAACAAACTCACCTCCTCCCAGTCCTTGTTGACAATCCGACACTTGTATGAAAGCGGGAAAGGTGAGCAGGGCATAGGATGTAAACTAATTTCTGTTGTCCATTGCCCTGTCTTTGGACTGTGTGTACAAGCCTCTTCACAAAGTGCCATCCCTGTGTTTGTGTGCATGTTCCTTTCAACCATATGAAATTACACAGAAAAAATGTAGTAGGTCCAAGTGTACTTGTTACATCTGCACCATGGAGAGCCTGTGGTTATTCAGGGTGGGCAAAATTTGCTACCTTTCAGCTGTGGAGCAAGGCAACTGGGATTCAAAGACAGCTGTGGGCATAACAGAGTCTGCTTTTCAGTGATGATGCTTCTGTGTCCAGAATACAACCATCCCGATATATTAGGTACTGAAAAGAGAGAAGGGTTATAAGTCAGCATGAAATGGCTTCAGTGAACATCTGCTGTAAGCTGTCTGTGTGGCAGTAGATGAATGTGAACTCTTGGAATTAATCAAGCAGGGCACGACCTTACTGAAACATTTATGAAAAAGCAGTTGCACACCATAGCAACAGAGTCTCTTGTCTCTCTCCCTTAGATGCAGAGGGTGGCTCTTCACCAGCCCCAGCTTCCACACTTCTCTGGGGAACAAAAGGGAAGAGCAGTGCTATTGATGGAATTGTTTTTGTGAACTGCATGGGTCACTCTCAAGCATTCGGGCTGGTGAATACCTGGTCTTCCTGATGGTCTATAAGCAGCTGTGCAGAGCTTTCCCAGTGTACTGTATAATTTTGCTGATAGTCACAAGTGGGCAGGCTTCGTTATAGTCACAGCAAAAAAACCACCACTGTACTTTATTAATTTGGTGTCAAATAGGACCACTTCAGAAGAGCAGTCTGTGTGTTGTCTTCTTTTCCATTTAATTTCCCTTATGGTATAATTTTTAGTGCTTTCTGGAGGCCAGCAGTTGCCAGTGAAGGGCACAGTTGAGTTGATGTTTGTGCTGAACAGGCATCTCTTGGGTTGTACTTGAGGAAGGTCATAAAGTTCTTCAACTCAGGCCTTCATTTTCACACATGCTAAACTCACACCCTCACCACAGAGCTTGTCATAGGTTCAACTTGTTCACACAGCCACTGATTTTGTTTCCACTGCAGGTTTTGATACTGTTGATAATCACTCTTTATTACTAAATTAAGACTATCAGTGCTATCTCTGTCATGGTGCATGAAATGTTTCTCTTGGCCTTCCATGCAAGCCCTTCCATGTATTTTCCAACTTTTCATAATAAATTTTCTACTATTCTTCATGTTACACATGTTTATTTTATACTATGTCCCTATCTTCATCAGTAAATGCAAAGAGGAATGACAGGTCAATTGGCACTTGCCTCAAACTTGCATGTAGCAGCATCCATTAAAAACTAACATTAAATCATGGGTTGGGTGAATAGCAGGGAAAATCAAGGGACTTCATTTTTCACCGGAAAAAAAACATACTAAACAGTTATGTACATTGCTAAAACAATCAATACTGGTTGATTTAAAGTAAATCTTTTCCTGAAATACGAGGTAGAGATCTTCTAGTTTATAACAGTGTTTTCAATGCACGTTTTCATACATAATCAGGTTAACGCCTGTCCCATTTTCTGTTATGTTTTGTGACTATTAATCACTGCCAAGTGATACTTTATTTGTCCTTCTCCAAAACATCACTTTTTCTTTCAGAAGACCAGGCAAAGAGGGAATATAATTATACGTTTGTACTTCTACCTTGGGGTTTTGTACGCCTTCTGAACAATGCAGGCAAAGTGTTTCAATAGAAATAGTCACCATGTATTTTCTCCTTTACCCCTCCCTTCCAGCCCCTGTATTTTCACATACTGAAAATAAAAGGTACCAAAGTAATCTATTGCTCTGAGGAAACAGCTAGTTTGACTTTGAAGGAGTTAAGATGTCATGTATCCACTAACTCAGTCTTCTACCTCCTACTGCAATAAGAAATCCTATCTGAACTATAAAATAAAAATCTATAACACAAATATTGGTTAATCTTGCCTAGTTAAATTATCCTGTTTCCCTTAAAATTACTAAATTCAGCCTTTCCCTCAGTAAGGACACTAGTAACTTTTCTCACCTCTATCCAACTTATTTTCACACAATGTGAGAAGGTGGGCATCAGGACTCTGCCCATGTGTGTACCTCTCACACTTAATCATCAACTCCCCTGGTAGTTTCTGCACAAGTAAGACAAAGGACTGATTTTTGGCAATGGACTGGCGTGAGACCCAACAATTGACTGAATGCCTAATCATCTTCACAACAAAATATTTGACTTTTTGGTGCAGGACATCTCCAGGAATAACATTATGGACAGTCCTGGACATTTCTCCAGGCAGCCCTTGCTGTCTATAAACCAACTTATCTGCACTGTTTATACAATAGAATTGTGTTGACAGAAGACACAAGGGAATGTAGCCATCCCAGCAAGTAGCTCTTGCTGCAGAATTAATTTTAATTTTAAATAATCAGTAGAACTTTTCCTACAAATGCACAAGTTCACAGATGCCTTCCACATAATTTGAAATAACTGATAGGCATCATGTATATGCTGGAGTGGCCACGTAAGATTGCAGGTGTTTTGAACTGTGTCTGGCCAAATGTCAGACTGAAACTCTCTGAACCAGCTGAAGATGTTGTTGCAAAGAGTCTTGTACTGGAGGCTCCCAGCACCACCCACACAGTGACCAACCTCTTTGTTTGAGAGATCCAGTTCCTCATGTGAGCCCTATCTTCCACAAAATAGCTCAATAAATTAAGGAATTTCTTTTTGTCCAGAAAATCTCTTAAAGTCTGTACAGCAAAGAACAGGTGAAGATAAACAACAGTTCCAGGAGTTCTTAGGTACTATTTGACACAGAACACACTAACTGTAAAGATACCATATAATTATGTTGTCATTTCCTTAAGAAATTAGGTATAACAAAGTATTATCAATTTATGCTTGTACTCCCTCCTCAATATCAGAATTAAATCTACATGGGGATCTCTGTGATGTTTAAAATAGTATACTTTGTATAATCAACCATTGTTGCTGAGAAAATATGAAAGGAATAACTTTCTGCTGAATATAAAAAATATTCAAAATGAAAATATTTTTCAGAAATATGCTAATTGCAGTTTTTAAGGAAAATGTAAATGTACTGTTTGTTCTTTTGTATTTATTTAATCAGTATAAAAATATTTAATTAGGATTAAAACCCATTTGCAAATTATTTTTGTTTAATACTCTTGTCTCATCTCATTTTTATTTTTATATTTGCAAAGGATCGCTGAGTTTCAAAATTTTTGTTGCACATTGGAATGGACAACAAAATGTAAAATATTATCTTGTTTTGAAATGGTGTTAAAAATTTTGATTTCTTTCTTCAAAGGTTTTTTCTTTTTTTTTCTTTCTTTTTTTTTTTTTTTGAATCTGGAGGTCCATTTTTTTTTGTCTGTCTTGCTCAGTCTCTCAATTTATTTTTGTCTGTTATTGTCAACATGAATGGGCAAAGTCAGTTGAAAATGTCCCACTTATTTAAAAATGTCATAGAAATCACTATGCTTTCTTTGGCTTCAACGAATCATCACATTTTTCTATGAATGCTCTGCCTTGCTTTACCCATAATGTAAAGTTAGTGTTACCTTTAGAGGTACATAATTTTTACTGCAATGTTCCCTATGGGAGAGGATTAACTGAAATAAAATGCTTTGTCATAGTTGGGGCAAAATATTTCCATAATTTCAAAACCATCAATGGGCAATTTAAAAAATTTGTTCTATAAAAGATTTCAAAACTATGAATTTTTCTGCTTGCGAAGAAATGGCAGAATGTCACAATTTCTTAAGTAGAGAAATTACATTTTCTTAGGAGATTCAAAATATATTTACTGACAGGTACTGGTGTAAGCGGTTGTCATATAACATTACATGGGAACACGAGATTTCTCATTCTCTTAGAAGAATACTACTAAGTGGCAAGTTTTGTTTAGCTCTGATATATGTCAAAAGTGTAAGGCAAGAGAAGAGTCGAAGGCAGAAAGCTTCCATTCTTTACTAACAGTAAGTAATATAAGTAACTACAGGAAGACTTTGGAGACCAGTATCCCTTTCATTTCTTGTGGGTTTTTTTGCCTGTTCTGGAATTGATTTTCATGAGATACTCATTTCACCATTTGAGCAAAAGGGTAAATCATGGCCATGTCATATTTCATGCCACAAGAGTACACAAAATAACACCTTTCACACTCTTCTAAATGTGCATTTAAACCAGTAGTGAATCAATATTTTATGATCCTATACACTGAGACTAAAAAGGCTTTCTCTCCAGCATGCTTGACCTAAAGGGAGGAAGTGAAAAATGGTCTCTAGCTTATCTTTAACTGCCTGCCTAGCATACTAATGCTGAACCTGGAAAAAGGTAAAACTCAAAATATGCATGAAAGTCAGCTCCTGGGTTGAAGAAGGGAGAGTAATTCAGTACTGCATAACCTGCAGTACCAATTCTGCAATGGACAATCATCAATAGCAATTGTTGTAATAGGAAATGGGTCCTTGAACTGGCAGCTTGATAGTTTAAAAGCTTCTCAGCTCTCTCTGAAACTTTAGAGCCTGAAGAAGAGAATGTTATCCTCATTCTGTTTTACTTTCTGATAATCCTTCTTCTTCACTAAGATAAACTGCTGGGTCTCAGACTCACTATTTGTACATCCATGTCATTGTTCATTGTCTTATGAAACACAGAAACTCTTCCAAGATCATTTAACAACCTTCCAGTCCCAAGCAAAATGTGTATATATATGCATGTATTATTCAACTTAGATTTAATTTATGTTCTACAAAAGCTTAAGAAGCAGCCATGACTGGAAAACTTGTAATGTGTTTATTGAACTTGATAATACATGCATACCTATACCTATACATACACATGTAAAAGTGAAGACATTAAGGGATGGTTAGAAATACATTGTAACAAAAGCAAACACCAAACAACCGACCAAACAACCCCAAAATGTTTCTCAGCATACCTAAAAGATAGCACAGAACAGATACGTGTGCAACTTCTATTCAGGATTTCTCCCTAGATCCTGTTAAGATTATTAAGTTTTCTAATGGAGCTCTTACACTAACTTAGGAAAAGAGATGGATTGGCATAAACAACATTTTACTGCAAACAAGTAACGTCTTACTTTCTTTGATACGGCTAAGAAGCAATATACTGGCAAAAGGGATTAATGTCAAGTCAGGGAGAGTTACATAAAAATCTTGAATGCTACTGCTCTGACAAAGGTGGAAAGGTCATCTTTTGGGTAAAGTGAAGGTTAACAATAAAACTGTACCAGACTCCAAATGCTATGAATTACAGGGTGCTTCACGGATGGTAACTCTTCCCTTACATTCTATAAATGTATGAAGAAAGATTTTCCTCTTGGTTTCTTCCAAACAGCAAAAGCCCCCCACACCTCTGCCTCTGATGGCCTGGAGAAACAAGTCTTGCTGACAAAGGAGCCTGAGGCAGAATCAGCAGATAAGGAGTTTCTGTCTCACTACATCTTCCTGCCAACAAATGTGCCTTTGCAGGGAGAAGAAAGGTAGTCCGCCTCTAAAATCCTTTACCCTTTCTTGTAGGAATATGTCAGACTCCTGTGACCTGAAAACAGCATAAATATTTCCTGACTAGTCTGGGATTTTGGTCCTCAGATCACCTGAGAAGCCACCTTAATACCTGAGGCCAACCCCCATACTTATTTACTGTTTGAAGCAGCTTCTTTTACAAGTTTTGTATCAGTGCAACAAGTTCAGCACTGAAATAGCAAGGAAATATTAAGCAATCTATAGGTGTGTTTCAGACCATTAGAGTAGTCATTTTGAAGTTTAATTCCCAGAGACAGGACTCATTACTTCAGTGAATGCAGACTGGGAAGGAAAATATAGATTTACCCGTCAGATTTTAGGAACAGCAAAACTACTGAGTTAATTGCCATTAAAATATAAAAACAACAACAAAAAAGGTTTTGTTTGGTTGGTTGGCTTTTTTGTTGTTTTTGTTGTTTGTCTGGGTTTTTTTTTAACTTATAGTCTGTTGATTTTTCATCAATGGAAAAACATTCACGCTTGTTCCTTTTTTATACCAGATGTGAGTGGACATTCCTGAGATAACCTCTCAAAGCGACATGCAGTTCAGTCATTTGAATCTGAAATCAGTTGACAGAGTGAAAGGTTTTTGTCATGAGTACAGACTAGATTTTTTGGAAAAAGGTGAAGCATGAAGCACCTTCTCAAGCTCACTGCTGGGTTGATTAATGGACATATTTGGCCTTCAATTTTCCTTCAAATCCTGTTGAGATTGTCCTCTCTCTACAGAGCATAGAAACTCATATAAGTTCTCCATCTGAGTGAAATGGAATTCAGGGATTTTCTTTTTTTAAGGCTCTTTTCATAGTCACTCTATCTTATCTTTTGTTTTGATGAGGTATGTAAAACTCTTTTCCTCAGGTACTGTTCCTCATGTCAGCATTAGAGCACATGAAGAAATGATAATCTTGTCCTTTTGGCTCATTTAATCACTTCCAGAGTAATAGACAGTAATGACAGAAAAACCTACATGATTCTGAAGGGCAGCCCAAAAGGAGAAAAGAAACCCGACTGTCAAGTGCAATGTTTGTGTCTTAATCACTGCTGACACATTGAAAACTATGAAATAAATGGTTCTTTACAAGGTCTAGATGTGACTGAAAATCTAATAGGACCACTCATTTATTAAGATCTTACCTGAAACCTATTAGAAGTAATAGGTAGGCTGCTTAGTCTTTGCTCTGAACCCCAAACACTACCCATTATCTAAATATCATTTGAATTAAGATAGTATAATAATTCTAGCTGCCTTATCAACTCTGTTAAAATATTCTCACTTGTTCGTAGCATATTACGGGAAAAATAGTATGTGCTTTAAAAAATGAAATTCATACCAAGGCAGGAGGCCCTCCACCCCACATGAAAGGCACTTACATTATTATAATCAGATGCCCAGCCTAGCCCAGATTCAGGATTTTAAAAATTTCTTTCTTTCTACACTGTATTTACCATGTCATGAGCTTGTCTGTGTAGTCATTTTGCCTTGGGATTACTTGTATATGAGAGGTCACCAAAGGGAGTCAAGGTTGCAACATTATCAGACCATATGAATAAAGGTTAAACTGGTTAAGACCTAAAAAATCAAATCCTAAAAAAGCAGAAACAAGTTGTAAGGCCCTGATAACAAGTGAATGTCGCAAACACCCGTCTTGACATGGACGGGGAAGGGCTGATGATGACCAGGGAGTGTTGACCAAGAACAGAGCCTGCGGAGGCAGGATAACATCTTGTGAGACCACTCTTCTATTCCTAAAACACATAAACAAAGACCATCTGTGCCCTGTGCACCATGTGCCTGTGACAGATCACCACTCGCTTGGTCAGCCCTAAAGGCGGGGGGGGCAGTGAGACCCCCCAGGACCCCACAACCCACCGACTCATTTCTAGAACATTTCTGAACATTCCTGAGCACATACTGCGCTTGCTCAATGATGATAGACCCTCAAATATGGGGCGGGCACATCGGGTTATAAAAAGGGAAAACATAAGTTTTTGGTGCACGCCCACCACCTGAAGACTACAACTAAGAGCAGAGAATGTCGCTGGATCCAAGGGTGGTGATATCTTTTCTTTCTCTCTCTCTCTCTCTCTCTTTTCTTTCTCTCTTTCTTTTCCTCTCTATCACTCTCTTTGTCTCTAACTTAATTTTCAGCACATTAGGGTAATATTGTCACAAGTTTTGCTAAACCCTTACCTTTCATTGTTCTGCTAAGTTTTGAGCATTGTTATGACTTTTGCCAAGCCTCTATCTTTTGTAGTTCCACTGAGTTTTAAGTAAATTTATGATTGATGATTATCATTACTTCTGATTACTGCGCAGAGAATTAAAAAGTTAACCTCACCCTCACCCCCTGAGTGGGACGGGACACAAGTGTACTTATTTATTAAAAAAAAAAATCCCAAAAGTCAAACAGAAAATCTGAAAACAAGCAAAAATAAAAAATAAGCCTGTAGCTCCCTACCTTCTTCCTATCTATTTGCTGTTCCCTGAGTGTAACATTGACAATATAAGGTAAAACAACTGAAGTTTTGGGAGTTTCAATTTTACCAATACTAACAATAACTGCTGTTGCGGAAGTCAATAACAGAAATGAAAAGTAAATAAAAATACTCTTGTCATATTTGGATATAGTCCCTAGGCAGACATGCTTTAAGTGAAAAAAAGAGCCATCGGCTGCAGAGACACTTTAGCTCAGCAGTTGAGATCTCCAAGAAAGGTCATCACATTCCAGACACTTCTCGCTGAGCATATTGCGATTCCTGCCATTTATATTTCAGTGGGATAAATCCAAGAACAGGCGTCTGCTACCAGAGTCTGCTGGTGGCACAAGTTGAGTAGGCATTTAAATAAAGCATAAATAGCAAATATCTCATGGAAAAATTGAATGCTCCTGAAAACTGAAGTAACAGGGGCTGAACAAAATGCAATGGTGCAACAAATAAAACTGTGTATTTAGTCCTTAGCTTGCTTTTGGTCCAAGGGAAAGTAATAGATTCATTATCTGGAACCAGAGAACAGAGAAGAGTTCAGAGTGAAACATCTGATCCTGGAACAATCAATGTAGAAGTGAATATACAGCAGATGAGGTGTTTCCATTATGAATAGGAAGGTATTAATGAAATCATGCTTGCCATTACCAAGACCTCACGTGGTATATAATTTTGTTCAACCCTATTTGAGAAAAACATATTTGGATTTCAAAAGCTGCCAACAACAGAAATTAGGAGAACCAGAGAATGAATTTTCTCTGTTATAGGTGGAAACTGAAGGGATCTGGCTGGTTTGAGCAGCAAAATCAAGAATGAGAGAGGATGTAAAGCTCTTTTAGATGTACATGTAGGAGCTAAAAACATATGGAAAGAGCTCTACTTAGGGCAGAGGATAGTGAGTGTGAGGGAATGAGAAGAACTTGAAGTTGGAAGCAGGAAGCAGTTTCCCATGGGAGGGCAATCCTCTAACTCCACCATCCTTCCTGTGCCTTTCCCTTGGGCACTTACCCTATTATAGAATCACATAATTGTTTTGGTTGGAAAAAATCTTTAAGATCATCAAGTTCAACTGTTAACCTAGCACTGCCAAGTCCAACCACTAAACCATGCCCCTAAACTCCACATCTACACGTCTTTTAAATATCTTCAGGGATGGTGACTCAACCACTTCCCTGGGCAGCCTCTTCCAATGCTTGACAACTCTTTTGGTGAAGAAATTTTTCCTAATATCCAATCTAAACCCCCCCTGGCACACCTTGAGGCCATTTCCTCTTGTCCTATCACTTGTTACTTGGGAGAAGAGACCAACACCCGCCTGGCTACAACCTCCTTGCAGGTAGTTGTAGAGAGCCATAAGGTCTCCCCTCAGCCTCCTTTTCTCCAGGCTAAACAACCCCAGTTCCCTCAGCCGCTCCTCATAAGGCTTGTGCTCTAGACTCACCAGCTTCATTGCTCTTCTCTGGACACCATCCAGCATGTCAGTGTCTTTCTTGTAGCGTGGGGCCCAAAACTGAGCACAGTATGCGAGATGTGGCCTCACCAGTGCTGCGTACAGGGGGATGATCACTTCCCTAGTTCTGCTGGCCACACTATTTCTAATAGAGCTTGTTCACTTCTGAAGTGCAAGGGAGACCGCACATAACTCTTTTTATATTTGCCCTGCTTAGTGACTTCATTCTTGTCAGTCATTATCAGCTTATGTGATGAAGTACACTAGACAAGTGGATCCCCATTAGTAGAAATCACTCTCGGGAGTACTGAATAGCAGGGCAGCAACTTATTCTGCTGCTTCTTTTCTGTGCACCCTTAGACATAAATGTCTCTGAAAACCTTATTCCTACAGCATTCCCCATAAAGTTTCACCTGTTATGCAAAGTTGTATCTGTAATCAACATCTACTGGCTGTTTACATATGTGAAGACATACTGTGTTTTACTAGTGGCTTAGCACAAGTTTGACCAAAGGATTAATGGAGCATTGATAGGTTTGTGTTATAAATTGTATATTTATTAAACTCCTGTGTAACACCAGCTAATGTAATGCTGGTTAATTTGAATAATTTAATTGTTAAGCCTACCTCTTAACCCTATATCCTTCCATCTCCAGAGTGAAAAAGCAGGGTCATTTGACTCTGAAGTGTGACACAAAATTAAGTATGATGGTATTTTCTGCAGGCTATAACATCCATATCAAAGACATATTCAAGGCCAAATTATGAAGGCCTTTCTCAAGAAGATCGTCCCACTGGCATTTCAACTGGCAAGCAGTCCTCACATTCAAGCATAACACAGCTTATCCATATGGAATTCATGAGGCTGCAATTGAAATATATACCTGTGCTACCAAAATTATGAGCAACAAAGCTCTCAAGAACTAACCTGAATAGAATAAAAAAGAGAACAGCTACATTGTTTCTGTAGCCTGTCTCTTGTGTCTCATTCCACATTTTGAGTTCAGAGCTCTAAGAAAGAGAATAAAAGGGGAAGCTTAGCAGAATGCACTGGAAAAAAGGTTGCAATCTTTCACAACCTACTTTTTCTTTTAATCAAACCCTGAGATGGAAGAGTACTTAACTCACGTGTTTTGTTAACTGCACTCAAAAGGAACATACATTTCTGATCATGAAAAAGTAAGAACATCAAGACCCATAATGCTAGTCTGTGAGTGACTAGATAACTTCTGTTTGAAATTATATCCTTCAGTGATGCTGGAACATACAAGGCTTGTTTTTCTTCAACAAACACATCCTTCTGGCAATCAGACATGGGAAAACAGGAAATGAGAAATGTAGCCAGTTAGCCCAGATGAAATTGGAATTTTGCAATCACAAATATAAATGCAAACTTCATTTTCAAAGGCAAAGTCAGAGGAAATAGAGTGTTACTCACAAATCCTGCTGTTATCTGCTTGTATGTAAATTCCTAAGCATCTTTTTAATCCACATAACTTTACATCTAAATATTGCATTGGAGTCCTATCCAAAGTCAGTGGGAAGATCTATTTTGATGCCTGCAATAAGGCTAAATCTATAAATTTGCCTGTTTTTTAGAATTGTTGAATAACTGTCATTTCCATTTATTGGGGTTTTTTTTGTCTGACTGGTAGGTTTTTAAACTGTTTAGAACTCATGAACAATGGGTCAATTAATTGCATGCCTTTGCACGGGTTTAGATGGCTAATTTAGGAAACCAAATTTGACCAAAGGTGGTTATTGTGGTAATAATAATGCTCTCAAACGTAAAAGCACTCCAACTATCACTACACCTTCTGTACATCAGTCACTGAAACGTGACCACGGTCAGTAAGTGGTGTTAAGTTTATAGTGTCATGATTATTTACAAATACAGTGCAGTTAAATTGTTTGCTAATATTTTGGTGCCATGGCGTGATGGAATCAAGTGGAAGAACAGAGATCACTCATTCACCTTCCAGGTCCCCATGTGACTCCAATATTTAGTTTCAGACCTGAAAGAATGTGCTTTAAAGAGGACTGAGAAAATATTTTGGTTTACTAGGAAAAGGATGAATGGTTTAGCTGTTGTATGGTGAGTGTATTTTTAATGCTAGGATTAGAGGAATGTAAGAGGTTACTGAGACTATACCCTTTGTAGATAGCTTGTTTTCGAAGGAGAGGAGGTTGCCTCAGATGTGCAGAGATACAGGCTGCGAAGGGATGATGTTCTGATGAAGAAGTGTTCCTTCTCTTCTGGTCCCACTTGCTCATTTTGCTTCAAGAAAGGGGAGAGAAGGCACAGTACTGGGGAGGAATGGTAGGATCACAAAATATATATTTTGTTCTGTGTCACGTGAAAGTGAACAGTAACAGTGCAATTTTGTCTATGAATTCTAGGCAAGAAAATAATAACTTTAATTATAAACTCTTCTAAGATTATTCAGATACCTAGCAGGTCAAAACTGGGTTACAGGAACAGGAATGAATGACAACAGGAGACACCAGCCTATAGTCCAGAGTTACACTGTATCATAGACAAGTGGCAAACCACACTTTCATGTCTGCGTTTTCCCTTCTTTCAATGGAATACAAAGTCCTCACAGAAGAATCTACTTAAAAGTTTTTAGTGAGAAATGTTATTTAAACTGTCTGGAATCTAATTTTCAATTGTTCCACATCTTTATGTCAGTTATAATGCTCAGGCAAAAGGATTAAGAAACACAAGAACAATAATATAATGGAAATAACTGTCTTGAGACACTAAATATTCTGTCTCTCTCTGTTGATTTAGTATCTTCCTAAGCCCTCTGCAACCTTAAAATAGCGTCTAAAAGTTTAGAAAGGTAGATGTATTTTTTGACTTCACAAAACTGTATTTATTTTAATCTAACCTAAATACTGGCATTCTTTTCACCACTAATTGTGTGATCCCTGGTAGTTTGTCAGAATAATAATATTTGTAATTTCTGATTAGTGCTCTATCACAAAACAACTCATTCAAACACTTACAGAGAAAAGACCATATAAAATAGATTGCAACATGTTTTCCTGTATAAGAAATATCAAACTCTATAAATACAAGAAATAAACTAATAGCATAAAGATATTATAAACACAAAGATGATTAATTGAAATTATATAAGGCAATGCAATATTAAAATGCTTACTGTCTGCATGTCCATGTTTGCTGATGTATCTTTTATTGCATTCTAGTACCTTTCCTCAAGCTGAGATCTGACTTAGATAAATCAAATTCCACACATTTTCCATTCAGTTTTATATTTGTATAGTTTTAGTATTTAACTAAATAAAGAACAAAAAACCCCCTCTACAGCTGGGTTAACTGTCTACTAACATATCCAACAGGTTCCCACTTGGTCCCTGTTAGGTGCAAATGGATATGAATCTGTGACATTTCCTTTAAGCTATGCAAAATTTAAAGAAAAAATCTTGAATTAGAGAGCCACAAGGGCAAAGTTTGTTATGCTATGAGAACAAAAAACAACTTTACAGATTTGTTGGCTTTTAGTGGTTCTATTTCTTTGTTTGCTTGTTTGGGTTTTTTTGGGTTTGTTTTGGTTTGGGTTTTTTTTTGGGGGGGGTGGTGGTGGTTGTTTTTTGTAGAAGCCGCCCAACAACGCAGAGTGGTAAAGAGTATTCTGACTTCATCTCAGTGTAATATAATAAATTGTATGGTAAATGGTGGTAAATGAGTGTGGTGAGTGGGTGTAGTTTTTTGGTGTTTGGTTTTTTTTTTTTTTTTTTAATTCAAAATCACCTCCTAGACTGTAAACAATGTGACAAGGAGTGGGCATCACTGGTGCACACATACCTTTCATGGATGCTTCCTTATAAATAATAGCAAACCATGTTCATGAGAGCATTAACTAGGCATTCAGGGAAGCTGACTAATGGAGGAGAGTGGTGTATTTATAAAGTAGGATGGGGCTTTTATCTCAGTGTACTGCATCACTTATACAGCAGAAAGGAAGAAGAACAGGAGTGAAGAAACTATAACATGGGGGTTTTACATCCATTAATTCACAATCAAGATATTTTTACAGTAGTGTAATGCCAATTAGTTCTGATTTACAGAGATCAGAATTACCCCTGTGTTTTTCTATTAGAAGTGTATTATTATTATTTTCTTACAGCAGAAGCAGCTCTAATGCCTCTAAAATGTAAGATCAGCTGCAATGCTACATTCCACAGTCACATTGCAAATGACATATTCCACTGCAGGTATCTTCTTGCAGTTACCAGAAGGCCTGACAGCAACCCCATTTGCTACAGTCTGAGAAGTAGGAACATCAACAAATAAAGAGGCAGATATATTTACTCGTGCATTGGCTTTGGTTATATTTCTAATAGGCTCAATTTCTTAAGGAACCTTCTCTTTCCCTCTAAATCTTTGACATAGTCAAATCTAATTTTGATGCCCTTTTGCTCAGCTAAGAGGCAGAGTGACTGATCTTGGATTCAGAGCAAAGGACTGCTGAAAACACTTTCCCTCTTGTCATTTCTATGGTAGCTTATATCCTTGGTGTGTTCCCTTCACAAAGTGAAGCGAGTGAAATGGTCTCAGCCGTATTTTCAAACTGTAACCCCTCTTGTCTCATCTGGGCTCTGCAGCTTTGTGATGTGTTGATAGATGGGATCTACCACTCCTGTGTGAGGTCTGAAAAAGTCAGCTGTCTGTGAGCTCTCGTGTATCTGCTGTAGCAGTGTGGTTGGGCTGAGGGAGGCTCTTGGTTTTGGAGCAGAAGCATGTCACAGATACTGCTTTGCAGTGGCTAAAACAGCATCGCTCAAAGGGCTTTCTCCTCAGCCCTGCTATCTTCTTCCTGAATGAGTCCTCTGAACAGCAGAGCTCATTTTCACCAGGGTCTCTTTGTTCTTTCTGTTCATTCCTACTTCCTTACCTTTAGAAAAGCATGTGCAGAGAGAGACCTCTTAAAACTCTTCCTAGAAACCTAACTCCATTTTGTTTCAGATTCCTCCTTAAATTTTAATTCTTCAACGAAAATGACAGGAGTATTAGTAATACCCTGTTACTTTCATAGAACATAAAAATAGGTAGGCGTTCTTCACACAGCTGAATAAAATGATTTTTCTGAATGAATTGCAGTTTTGATACAGAAATATGATTGATATTTTTTTCTATATATCAATAAAACCAACTTTGTTTCCCACCCAAGTAGAAGAATTGAGAATATAGTGTAGCTTGGTGCTTTTTTTGCTTCTTTTCTTTGTGTTTATACACATGATCCTTGCTTATATTGTGATAAATAACAGATTATAAACCTTTTGAGGCAACCTCTGCATCTTTTTGCTTCTATGAGGAACTTGGCAGCCTAGGAAGTACTCATATAATAAGTTAAGTCATTCACACAAAACAGAATCATGATTTTATGGTCACTTATGGTCTAAGGATTCTTACATTAAAAAAAAAAAACCAACCAACTCTGGATGGTGAGTTGGCTTACCCAATGCCTTGAGGAAGAGTGAATCCAATTATACCAGTCAGTGTGGAAAAGACTAAGTATTAGGCCTGAAGACATTGCACTCTGAAGAGACAAATATGGGAAGATTTTATTTTATGTCCTTTTGTCATTGTTTAAATACTTACCGCATGTTTATGTTTTGGTTTGGTTTGGTTAGGGTTTTTTCCATATTGAATAATGCATTCTTAAAAGAATGTCAAATGGAAAAGTGTGAATAATGAAAAAAATTCGTCACATTTCTGTGTCTAAGTTGCAAACCAATAGGAAACACGACTTCTTCACGGTCATGGAAAACATCCGTCCTTGTCCTTAAAAAAAGAAAAAAATCTTACATTTTGATGTTATACTTGCCAGAGTAAGCCAGTCCAGTTTTCAGTTTTGTAACAATGTCAGTGGGTAAACACCCCATCATGAACGTACATGGATATGTTCAAACCTGTTCAGTTCATCTTTAATTGAAACTCTGAAATAAGCCACTTGGCACTAAGAGGCTTTGCTAAACTCCCAAACTGACTCTCGAATTAGCACAGCTGACCCTGCTGTACTTAGCTGCTTGCATACTAACTAGGTGATCAATTTTCTTTTATTATAATGCTTAAAAATGTGTTGTCCTGCTGCAGTGTACTCTTGTTCTTAGTCTTTCATGAATAATTAGCAATCAAAAATTAAAGGTAGTTGTTTTTTTTAAAATGTCTTCCCCAACTCCCATTAATCACCTGTGATTAGCTGCAAAACCTCCAGGGCTACCATCACTCTTTGAAACTCTACTTAGTATCATCTGGCTAGTTCTTACCTGCTGAGTATACCAGTGATACAATTGGCATGGCCATTTAAAAAACAAAACAAAACAAACAACAAAAAAAACCCAAACAAAAACCCCTTGATCTGCTTTTTGTACTGAACTTTCATTCACAGAGTACACATAAGTACCTGGACAGACATAGACAAAGAATTGCAGTACATTACAGAAATTTAAGATACAAGAACCTACACAGATTATGCTAATACCATAATAATTATCTCATGGCACTTTATGCATTAGAAGTTTTGTACAAACATTAAGTATGTGATCTATACAACAATCTTGTAAAATAAGTAATTATGAGTTTTCATTCCAATTTCACACTCAAGGAAAGTAAGACAGGCAGATCCCTGATCCTGCAGTGTTCTGAGTCCCAGCAGCTGAACTACAGTGGGGATAGAGGGAGCACGTCACTTTTGGGAAGCCCTTAATAGTTGACCAGATCTGCACTGCAGTGTTTATTAAATGGCTATATTTAATAAAGAAATATTCACCACCCTGAATCTCCTGTTAAGAGCAATAGATGTCTGCAATTGCTCAACATGGGTGGCTGTTTCTATTTGACCCTTAAATATGAACAAACCTCTTCTGAATACTGACATGATATACACACTGTACATGGACATAATTGTCCTGCTAGGTTTTTACAGCTTGAATGGAGTCTTCACTGCTAAAAGATTACAGTAGTTCAGATACGTTTCCCTATGCTAATGTCATATCTTTCCAGAACTGCGTAGATAGCTTTGGAGTAAACTGATGGACACTATCCATACATCTGTGTTTTAGTCACCTCTGGAACTACAAGCAGGTTGATGGCTTCCATTTTAAAAGTGTCTTCAGAGAAAATATTCACAACCTCACACTCTGTAGGAAGAATTCCCCAACTATACTGGCTCCAGCTTAGAAAAAATAGCACCTCTCATACTTAAAAGGATGGAAAATCTAAGCAGTGAATAGAGCAATCAACAGCGAACTCAAAGCTTTCGGTTAAGAAAATTCTGTATGTCTACTTTTTCTGGCTACACTTCTTGAACTAACAAAATACATTACTTATGTTCCCCAATCTTGTTTTACCAGATCAAAGAAGACTTTAGCCTATTTTTAACAACCTACTTTTCAATAGAATTATTCTTTTGAAACCCTAAATTTTATAATTCTTATTTTTTATGAAAAGTAAACTACAGAATATTTTTATATTTACACTGTGATAGGAACCCCAAAGAGTCCTTCAGTATTTGAATGGCATACACAAATGAATGATCTCTCCGGGAATGGGCTTTTGCTCCAACACAGATACACATCCTCTATAAAGACTAAAGAAACTCTCAGCCAGTAAAAAGAAAACAAGAGGTGAAGGAGCCAGAATGTAATTCCTCCAGTTTGAATTTGGCCTGAATGCAGAAACAGCCTTACTTTTTACAAAAAATAGATTAGTTTTTTGTTTCAAGTTTGATCTGTTCCAGGCACCCCTTTTGCAAAAGGCAGCCAGCCCACAGACTAACCAGGACAGAGCTATTGGCAGCTAGCTGAAGATCACACAAAGGGCATGTTTTGATTTTATAGACTCTATTTTTGAAAAGATATTTTGGGGAGCAGCAACCCCGCTTTTTTAGTAACTTTAATGTGAACTAAGATTGTTATACTTAGTGTTCATTTGCCCAAATTATATTTTCAAAGTGCAAGCATTATTCATACTAAGTATAAATGTAGAGTTACTTAAGGAAGCTCTTCACGCAAAACAAAATCTGAAAAGTATGGCATACACCCTGCTGACAAATAGGACATTTTCATAAATGGCTCCACAGCCAGCCAGTGCAAACTGTTGAGCATCTGAGATCCTAATTGTGTCTCTGAGAAGCAGATCTATTGAAATCTCATTTCCTGTGGGGTTAGGCATAGCTTCTCATTAACAGATTCTCTACAGTCTAAAAGTTTGGAAGCTCCCCATGGAGCTAAAGCATTCATAAATTCTCTAGTGTAGTCTTCCTTGTGCCTAAGAAACTTAAGATGATTGTTGCAGGTTTTCTACAGATATTAACAGGCTATCTCTCATATCATTTTCTGTGTATGCTCGTCAAACTTGCAGTACTTAAGACTTTGGAGACCTCTGCTCTGCCCAATGTTAAAAAAGGACTCACTAAGGAGGTTCCAGTGTCACTGTAGCAACATGGTAGTGGAAAGGTGCAAGGACATATCATGGTCACATAAACCTGCTTCTTCAATAAACTGAGCTAAAGAATGGACTTCCAAACCATTACAGGCATTATGAAGGGACAGTCATTACATTCGTTACTAAAGGACATTCTCAGGGGCGTGAAGGGAAAGAATCCTGCCCTCTTTATTATTTCTTCACATGATCCCAGACTGAAAGCAGCTTTCAGATCATCCTTGTGTCTTTCTCAGGAAGGAAAATGTCTTGATGACCAAGCAAACACTCTGCTCTTCTGCCTCTGTTACTGCACATGTGTGACTCACATTGCCCAGGTTCCCCAGATGTCTGTGCTCTTTCCCTTTCATGAACACACATGCTCTGCAGTTAAAATGGACTACTCAGGATGCAGGAATAATTCTCAACTGGGAACAAATACTAAGGGCAGGCAGTAAGACATTTGGCCCTATTAATTTCTCAGACATAAGCACACACAGAGTAGGGCTTGACCTTTTTAGAGGTTCTTGATGTGTTTTCTTCCAAACTTTATTGCAAAAACTCACAGTGCAGAAGGGTTAGGCAAAATTCTCTCCAGTGTCTGACAAGATTCAAACTCACATTTCCCTGGAGGAATAGATCTGTCTACCTGCAGGCAAATCTGACATTTCTGCTGCTGAAAGACTTGGCCTCATCTTACCTATTTGTTAAAATATCAGAACTACATTCAGAAAAGTTATTGTCTCAATACTCAAATGTTAACCCTTGGAGAGGACTTCAGTCTAGAAGAAAACTTCAGGGGCATCTCCTACATTCAAGTATTTTCTGGAATGTGTTTGTTTTATTCCACAGTAACATATTGTACTCACATACTAACAGGACAAAAATAGATTGAAGGAAAAATAGACCAGCCATCCTTTAAACTCATTAGAATGAAGCAGTGAACATTTTTAGTATGATCTCTGTTGACCTAAATCCATAAAATCTCCATCTTATTTAAACTAAAATTAGATGAAAATAGTTTATGCATGATTTTCCTTATAGCATGCCTGTTTTCATCTCATACCACCAAAAATGAATCCAGTAGGGTTTGAAAACATATTTAGAAATATTTGTTTCTAACAAATGACTTTGATATCTCAATGCTCTCCAGTGCTGATACAGGTGAACCAAACCTTGTGGTTGTGGTCAATGGCAGTACCAATGACACACACACACATAGAGTCCCAAGTCTTACGAGAAGTAGAGAGGCCTATTATTGGACATAAGATATCAAAAGTATCATTCACCTTCTGGATCTGCCCAAAATGCAGAGTATTTCTGTACTACCTAGATTTCACCCAGCATCTCAGGAAACTGTTAGTCAAATAAAACTGCATCTGTTGCTAAGACTTAAGACACTACAGCTTATATAACTTGGCTTTTCCCTGTCTTCGGAGGACCATTCTAGTGGGAAAGGAGGAGAAAAACAAACCATGATTAAATTAAGAGCTACAGTCCTTACTGTCAAGAAATATTTATGCCTTTACTAAATGATGATGATTGTACTTAAAAGAAAATGTGGAAAATGTGAGAAATTACTAATTCACCTTTTAAGAAGGTATTTTACTACGTGGAAATTGAAGGAACGGTGAATTCAGGTTTACCTGCCAAGCACGTTTTCATTGACTCTCTGGATGAATGTACAATGAACAGAACATCAGTGAATAGGGAACTGCCATTTCATTAAGCTACCTAATTTATACTACTTAATATGACTAACTATTGTTGTACACAGATGTTTCATGACACTTACTGAATATTTAGGCAGGATCCTGGGACTTGCACAGAATCCTGCACTGTTGTGAAGCCCTTTTATGAGCCAAAAAAGCCCAAGCCAGATAAATTAATGGGACCTCTCATTTTTTGGGGGACAGAAGTCATAGTTCACAAGTTCAAGGCACAATATTACAGGATAAAAACTTGAATATCCCCAGGAAACAAATTTTATGATTTCAAAACATTTGTTTCTAATAGTTATAGTTCCTTTGGTGAAAAAGGAACATATGTTATAAAAGAGAAATAATATCATTGTCTCTAATCTTGATTTGTCTCCAACATTTAACTTATCATCTTCTGATACTTGATAGATATGCATGAGGATCTGCATCTCACAACTCTTTTAAAATGCCTATTCAAGTTTTATTTTCTGTTTGGCTTCAGATTTTTGGTTGGTTGACATAAGCCATATAACATGTCTCCCAGAGCTGAAGTTTACAGAAAAAGTTAAAGAGCAAGAGGCAATTATGTAAGGTTGTGAGGGTTTTTTTGGTTTGGTTTGGTTTGTTTGTTTGTTTATTTTTTTGATACAGTGCAGCCATCAAGGAAAACAATGAAGAAATGAAAAAAAAGGGGGAAAAAAAAGGACAAAAAGAAGATAGACAAGAGATGCAGGAAAAAAGTACAGTCTTTGAATACAAAAAATTTTGAATTCAAGTCTCTGGTTCTTTTTATTCCCTCAGAAGTTTCTTTCTTCTCTCCTTCTGCAGTGTAAGTGCTAAAATGGTGCTAACAGCACCATTGGTTCTCTGTAAGCTATTAACAATGGTTTGTTGATCTGGGATCACACAAAGGCATACATTAGCTGAACTGAGTAATCACTTTGTTTTTTAACTCCAAAAAACCCCTCGAACAATTCATTTCTATTTAATTATCATGCATAGTTCTTTTAGAGTTTACTAATAATGAATACCTATTCCTGCTGAAGTGGTATTGATCACAAATTTACACCGTTGCCTAACTGATTCGACATGACAAATGTCACAGACCAGACTCTCAAAGCCACTGCTTTTGCATATGTACAACAAAATCAATTTATAAGGCAATCCATACTACATGTGTAGAGAACTAGTTATTAACACAGTATTATAAAAAAGTCAATCCCTTCAAGACCATTTACTCTTGCTGAGCAGAAGTATGCAACTTATTTCATTAAATTAAAAGAGGTGGACTGATTTCTTTACCCTCTTCCTCCCATACTACGTCTTTCCTAATCCTGCATCTCCACGTTGAATGTCATGATAACTAATTGATTCATTTCAGTTTAGGAGAAAATGCCCCCAATTGATGTTTTTGCTGTCTTTTTAACAATGTTAAATGGTTGGAAACTGTTGAAGTGAAAGACTTTTACTGCTTGCTGCAAGTGAATAGTGTAAACGGTATTGATCTGCTATGAGGGCTTTACAGTAGAGAAACATTCAGCACATTATTTAAAGTGTAAATACCTATTTGATTTATTTTTGGCTTTTATCCAGACATTTATAAGATGGCTTTTCCTTCCTCTGGAAAGCTTTGTTTAAAAATACAAATGGCATTCAGGCCTCTCTTACAGATGGAGTTGCTCCTGTTTACATCAGTAAAAGCTGAAATCGTCGGGGGGCGGGGCGGGGGGGGGAGAAATAAAGCGGAGGAGGGAGGCTTGACGCTCCTGTAAGTGATGAAACTGAGAACTGAGCATCAAGAAGAGGAAGTGAGAAAAGATTCACAGCTTCAAAGTTGGAGCCAGATGCCAGAAGGCAAACCTAGAATTACTAGAAGGCACAGTCTTGTATCTTCAATTCTGCTACATCTTTGCTTTTGATAATATTCATCCAGAAACTCTTAAAGGGACCACCCAGAGATCACAAACCTGGAACAACGAGAGCTAAAGGAACCCCAGGAACTGGCATTGTGGCATAGGGAAAAAAATCAGCATGTCTTATTTTTCATGTATGAGGATATGAAGGACTATTTTCCTTCTGTCATGACTTGTTCAGTGTGACGTGGTTTAGCCCCAGCCGGTAGCTAAAAGTGCCACGCGCCGCTCTCTCCCCCCTCCCCCGGCGGGATGGGGAGGAGAACGGAAAAACAAGGGCAAAGCCTGGAGGGTTGGGATAAGGGCAGTTTACTGGGACAGCAAGGGAGAGGGAAAACAATCAACAACAGTGCTGATAACAGATAGTAACAATGGGTGATAACAGAGAACGATTTACCAACCCGACGAACGACCAACCCGACGACCGACCCGTCCCGTCCCGGAGCCACGCCGACACGCCGAACCCGGCCCTGCCCGACTAGCCCCCTTTTATGGTGAGCATGACGTCACATGGTATGGAATAGCCCCCAGCCAGCTTGGGTCACCTGTCCTGGCTCCTTGGGAAATTAACTCTATCCTTGCCAGAACCAGGACATTATCCACCCCTTATTCCATACCATCTACGTCATGCCCAGATTATTTTACAGAACTCATTGCCTTACTCTATGGGCTATCGCTCTAAAATGTCTGTCGAGTTCATTTAGTCCATGGTTTTGGGTTCCTTCTGCCATTACAGTCTCTCAGAGCAGGGGCAATGGTGCGTGCAGCTGGATTGTTGCACGCTGCATCCAGAGTTTTCACAGCTGGTGTATCTGGTATGGTCCATGCTCACAGTCTGGATGCCAAAGATGTGATTTTTCGATAAAGTTTCTGGGCACCAGTTGAAGGCAGTTCTAGTTCCATCATCGTGGCACTTTGTTCAGTTTCAAAGTCCATCCTTCATTAGTTTTGGGTGATTCTTATGGTCATACCATTGATACAGTATATCGCTATTAATATCATGCAATTTAATTTATTGGCTATTTTCACCCAAAATCAAATCCCCTTGGGGTACACACCAGACTTGCCCATCTCTTCTCATCACCCACCAAGTGCACCCTGGTCCCTGAGCAAAAGCAATCCCGCAGATGGGCTTGCCTTTGCCTGAAGCAGGGATAACCCAAACTGTCCTCCCCAACATATGTTTCATGTGCATTACAGGAACTTTATCCCCTTCTACTGGGCATGGGAATTTTGACTGGGCAGGGCCAGCTCGATTGGCAGATCTCCGAGTGTTAACTAACCAGGTGGCCTTTGCTAAATGTGTGTCCCAGTGTTTGAGGGTCCCACCACCCATTGCTCTCAGGGTACTTTTTAGCAGTCCATTGCACCTTTCAACTTTCCCAGAGGCTGGTGCATGATAGGGGATGTGATACACCCACTCAATACCATGCTCTTTGGCCCAGGTGTCTGTGAGGTTGTTCCGAAAATGAGTCCCGTTGTCTGACTCAATTCTCTCTGGGGTGCCATGTCACCACAGGACTTGCTTTTCAAGACCCAGAATAGTGTTCCGGGCAGTGGCATGGGGCACAGGATATGTTTCCAGCCACCCAGTGGTTGCTTCCACCATTGTAAGAACATAACGCTTGCCTTGGCAGGTTTGTGGGAGAGTGATGTAGTCAATTTGCCATGCTTCCCCATATTTATATTTCAGCCATCGGCCTCCATACCACAGAGGCTTTACCCTCTTGGCTTGCTTGATTGCAGCGCACGTTTCACATTGATGGATGACCTGTGAGATGGCGTCCATGCTCAAGTCCACCCCTCGATCACGGGCCCATCTATATGTTGCATCTCTTCCTTGATGGCCTGAGGTGTCATGGGCCCACCGAGCTAGAAATAATTCACCCTTACGCTGCCAGTCCAAATCCACCTGAGCCACTTCAATCTTGGCAGCCTGATCTACCTGCTGGTTGGTCTGATGTTCCTCAGTGGCCCGACTCTTGGGTACGTGGGCATCTACATGACGTACCTTTACAACCAGCTTCTCTAGCCGGGCAGCAATATCTTGCCACAGTGGGGCAGCCCAGATGGGTTTGCCTCTGCGTTGCCAGTTGCTCCGCTTCCACTGCTGTAACCACCCCCACAGGGCATTGGCCACCATCCAGGAGTCGGTATAGAGGGAGAGCATCAGCCACTTTTCTCTTTCAGCAATATCCAAAGCCAGCTGGATGGCTTTCACCTCTGCAAACTGGCTCAATTCACCTTCTCCTTCAGCAGCTTCCGCAACTCGCCGTGTAGGATTCCATACAGCGGCCTTCCACCTTCGATGCTTTCCCACGATGCGACAGGACCCATCAGTGAAGAGGGCATATGGTTTCTCATCTTCTGTTAGTTTATTATATGGTGGGGCTTCTTCAGCACGTGTCACCTCCTCCTCTGGCGACATTCCGAAATCTTTCCCTTCTGGCCAGTCTGTGATCACTTCCAGAATCCCTGGGCGATTGGGGCTTCCTATTCTAGCCTGTTGTGTGATCAGTGCAACCCACTTACTCCACGTAGCATCGGTTGCATGATGTGTAGAAGGAGCCCTCTCTTTGAACATCCAGCCCAGCACTGGCAGTCGGGGTGCCAAGAGGAGCTGTGCTTCAGTGCCAATCACCTCTGAAGCAGCTCGAACCCCTTCGTAGGCTGCCAATATCTCCTTTTCCGTTGGAGTGTAACGGGCCTCAGATCCTCTATATCCCCGACTCCAAAACCCCAGGGGTCGACCTCAAGTCTCCCCTGGTGCTTTCTGCCAGAGACTCCAGGTAGGGCCATTCTCCCCGGCTGCGGTGTACAGCACATTTTTTACATCTGGTCCTGCCCGGACTGGCCCAAGAGCTATGGCATGAACTATTTCTTGTTTAATTTGTTCGAAAGCTTGTCGATGCTCAGGGCCCCATTTGAAATCATTCTTCTTCTGGGTTACCTGGTAGAGAGGGCTTACTATCAAACTGTAATTCAAAATGTGCATTCGCCAGAAACCCACAATGCCTAAGAAGGCCTGTGTCTCCTTTTTGTTGGTTGGTGGGGACATGGCTGCTATTTTGTTGATAATATCCATAGGGATTTGACGCCGCCCATCATGCCACCTTATTCCTAAAAATTGGATTTCCTGCGCAGGCCCATTCACCTTACTTTGTTTTATGGCAAAGCCAGCCTGCAGCAGGATTTGGATTATTTTCTTCCCTTTCTCAGAAACTTCCTCTGCTGAGTTGCCCCATACAATGATGTCATCAATGTATTGCAGGTGCTCTGGGGCTTCACCCTTTTCCAGTGCAGTCTCGATCAGTCCATGGCAGATGGTGGGGCTGTGTTTCCACCCCTGGGGTAGTCGATTCCAGGTGTACTGGATGCCCCTCCAAGTGAAGGCAAACTGTGGCCTGCACTCTGCTGCCAAAGGGGTCGAGAAAAATGCATTAGCGATATCAATTGTGGCATACCATTTGGCTGCCTTTGACTCCAGTTCATATTGAAGTTCCAGCATATCCGGCACGGCAGCACTCATGGGCGGTGTGACTTCATTCAGGCCACGATAGTCTACTGTCAGCCTCCACTCTCCATTGGACTTCCGCACTGGCCATATGGGACTGTTAAAGGGTGAGCGGGTTCTGCTGATCACTCCCTGACCCTCCAGTTGATGAATTAGTTTGTGGATGGGAACCAGGGAGTCTCGGTTGGTGCGGTATTGCCGCCGGTGCACAGTTGTAGTAGCAATCGGCACCTGTTGCTCTTCAACCTTCAGCAACCCTACAACAGAAGGGTCCTCCGAGAGACCAGGCAAACTAGACAATGGTTCAACTTCCTCCGCTTCTAAGGCAGCTATTCCAAAAGCCCACCTGTAACCTTTTGGGTCTTTGAAATACCCTTTCCGGAGGTAGTCTATGCCCAGGATGCATGGAGCCTCCAGCCCAGTCACAATGGGGTGCTTTTGCCACTCATTCCCAGTTAGACTTACTTCAGCCTCCAGAGTCAACTGTTGGGATCCCTCTGTCATACCAGAAATAGATATCGGTTCCACCCCTTCATAGTTCTATGGCATTAGGGTAAACTGTGCACCCGTGTCCACTAGGGCCTTGTACTCTTGTGGGTTCGATGTGCCAGGCCATCGGATCCACACAGTCCAATAAACCCTATTGTCCCTTTCCTCCACCTGGCTGGAGGCAGGGCCCCTCTAATCCTGCTCGTCATAGTCACTACTCACCTCTTGCAAAAAGGACTTAGAAGTCCCTTCAAGAGGATCAGAAGTGTGATCTGGCCTTTCACTTGGTCTGGGGGGCTGCCCGGTGGAAACTGGAGCAGCATCCTTTTTACAGCTGTCTTGCCTTGTAGCTCATGTACGCGTGCCCGCAGGGTTGAGGTGGGCTTCCCATCCCATTTCCTCATGTCTTCTCTGTGGTCATGCAGGAAAAACCACAGGATACCTCGTGGTGTGTATGCTCTATATCCCCTCTCTGGAGCAGAAAAAAGCTTACTCCTAACAGCTGAAATGCGGATCTGTACAGGTGGGGAGTACGATATATCCTCTTTGAGTTGCCGGACGTCCTGAGACAGTTTCTCCACAGCCGAGACTAGGGAGGAAGAAGGGCTCTCTTCATACTGCCGGAGTCAGCCAGCCACTTCGTCCACTGTGGGTGCCTCTTCACTTTTCTAGTCGATTACTGCCAGTGAGTTGGCGTACGATGATGGTGCACTTCGCACAAATTTTCACCACATGGGTCGGGTACAGCGGACGTCATCGGGGTCTGTGGGCAACTGTGCATTGTCCGGATCATAATAAACCACTTCCCGCACAGCTAATTCCCTCAGATATTGGATACCTCTCTCCATGGTGGTCCACTTGCCTGGCCAACATCTTTGCTGAAAGGATACCTTTCCCTCACACTTGACAGGAGTCGCCTCCAGAGGCTAAGGGCCTGCGCCTTCTTCCCAATTGCCTTGTCAATGCCCCCTTCCCTAGACAACGATCCCAGCTGCTTGTCCTCCCTGCCCTCCAGTTCCAAGCTACTGGCCCCGTTATCCCAGCAGCGGAGCAGCCAGATAATAATGTGCTCCCCTGGAAGGTGGCTGAAATCTTTCCGCATATCTCGCAACTCACTCAGGGACAGGGATCGAGTGATCACTTCTGGTTCTGGCTCTTCTTCTTGTTCTCGTGATGGCCCCAGTTCATCATCATCTTTCACTAAGTGAATCGATTTCCTTGTGTATTTCTTTTTGTGTATAGGGACGACTGATACTGGTATGGGTTGATTTTTTGGCTCAACTACAGTGCCTATTGCAGGGGTTTGGGTAGCTGCAGTGCCTGTTGCAGGGGCTTGGGCAGCTGCAGTGCCTGTGGGTCCGCTCTCTCCCTCTGGATGGTGCTGTCTACTATCAAGCAGTGTTTGATAGATTGTGGCCAGGGCCCAGCACAGCGCAGTAAGTTGTGTCTCCTTAGAATCCCCACAGCATTTTCCTTTCAAATACTCTACCATTTTATCAGGGTCTTGCAATTGTTCAGGAGTGAAGCTCCAAACCATTGGGGGTGAAAAGGTCTCTAGATACCCACCCATACTCTCCCACATGCCATGCCAGCCCTGACCATTCAGACTCGGGGAAGATCCCTGGGTGGTACTCTTGAAAAGATTTTTGCTAACCCTGAACAGGAGTGGGAAAGCATTCAGGAGACCTAGCAATAGGAATATACTGGCCTGAACATTCCAAGGGTATTCAAAATTCTCAAAAATTGTTGTAACCAACCAAAAGGGAAAAGAGGAGGTGAAAGAGTGGGAGAAGGTATCCCCCCCTGTCTTCCCCATAGATCAGGTCCAATTATTAATCAATTCTGAAAGATATTGACCGAGGTACGGGCCTGACCAAAATGTTACATACACGTACCAGCTCAGACTCATGACTGTCAATGATATCATAAATTATTATCACACAATAAAACAACATGAGAACACAAACCCCTCTCCCAGAGGTGATAAACAGTACCGCAGGGATTACATAGAGTAAACACAGGTTTACAAACCAGAGCCATGTAACCAAACAGAACATCATTATGACCAGTGACTGTTTCAATAACATCATAAATGCTTATAACAACTTTGTTTCAACACACTTGGGTCAAACTTGTCGTTACCACAACCCCTCGAGCCCCACGTTGGGCGCCAAAAAGGACTGACGTGGTTCAGCCCCAGCCGGTAGCTAAGTGCCACGCACTGCTCGCTCACCCCTCCCCCGGCGGGATGGGGAGGAGAACGGAAAAACAAGGGCAAAGCCTGGAGGGTTGGGATAAGGGTGGTTTACTAGGAAAAAAAGGGAGAGGGAAACAATCAGCAACAGTGCTGATAACAGATAGTAACAATGGGTGATAACAGAGAACGATTTACCAACCCGAGGACCGACCGACCCGACGCCGACCCGTCCCGGAGCCACGCCGGCATGCCGAACCCGGCCCTGCCCGACTGGCCCCCTTTTATGGTGAGCATGACGTCACATAGTATGGAATAGCCCCCGACCGGCTTGGCTCACCTGTCCTGGCTCCTTGGGAAATTAACTCTGTCCTTGCCAGAACCAGGACAAGTGCTTTCGAGAGAAAGGAGAGGTTTGGTTACTTTCAATATACTGCATCTAATTTCTTTATTAATAAATCTGTACCAGGCACAAAGTGCTGTTAGTGATTGCATCTTTAGCTTATATTATTTTATGCTTTTATTGGTATTACCTGGTTATGCAGTGATTCACTGTCCTCAACCAAGAAGTCAATCCATCAAAGATACTTTTTTTCTTAACTGCTTACAATCGTGGACTGCAGAACAAAGTACTTTGAACTGTTTCACAGAGGCACACAATCTAGCTTCAGCTGGCATGACAGAGAAAAGACAAAGGCTTTTTCTCCTCTCAGAGCAAGCCAAAGTGTCTCAATACACCTAATGCAGAAGATGAGATCTGCACAAGATTTCTATGTAAACTGACAATAAAAGAGATGAATTAGCATAACTGACTGTTTCACTTATGAAGATTAAATAGCCTTTTACTGCAGATGTTTGCCAAGGAAAATGCTCCCTAGTGGAAGACTATAAGCAGTTAAGATAGATTTGATGAGGATTTTAATTGCTGTTATGCAATTGGTAATGGAAAGTTTTTATTAAATGTCATGCAAAAGCCAATCGATATTTTGGAGCAAAAAAGCTCTTGGTTGCATAACGCTCGGACATTTTGCTAGCAGTATTTCAGGCAGCAAGGAGGTACCTTGTTAATTTTTGTTCCCATTTCTACTCTCTGGCTTTTAAAAACAATTTCCCTAAGAAGGCCAAGTCACATTTCAACCAGATAAGGGAAACTGCCTAAAAGCAAAAAAAACCCCCTGACCCCCATAATCTTTTTCTCCTGAATGCAGCTGAGAAAACTGTGATGTGGACATTGTCCATCTCCCTCCTCAGAAGCAACTAAGTAGTTAGGGAGTAGCCCTTTCAGGAAGGACACAAATAGATTAATCTAACTTGTTCACGTGACAGTAATTTGCTTTGCACAGGAAACATCTAAGAGCAGTGCTATAGGGTATTATAGGTTTTTTCAATCCCTCCTCTAGAAACTGTTCCATTTTGCATGAAACTATTAAATATTCACCACCTCGCTCACCAGAAGGGGAGAGGGAGGGAACATAGCTGCATAACATAATGGCCAGCTCTGAGAGACCTGGCTTTCTTGCTCCAATGAATACTCCAATTCCCTGCTCCAGTTGGTTCAGGAGCTGGGACCCATGTCTTCTCCCTCCCAAGTGAATGCAGTAAAAGACTATATCATGCTTAGCTTCTCCTATGGAATAATTATTTACTGCGCCTTGCAAGGTGTAACAACCACATTTGGTTAGTAGAGCACTCATAGCAGAGGTACCTGTTCAACTCTTCCTTCTCTGCCCGCTCATCTATCTGAAGCCAAAGAAAAGATCCTGCTATCCTACCTGCCCAAGGACTGTAGCTACTGAAGTACCAAGAGCAAAAGGAAAAGGACAGCACCCTCTTGGTCACATCTAGAATGCCTTTGTCTAAATGCAGCAATGTGCTTTCCAAACATTTGCCTTATATAATTTGCATGAGAACACCAGTGCAATTTATGTGTAAAAGAGGAGTGTAAATTCTCAGCGCTGCTGCCCTTATCTAAGAATGTCCTTGGGGCACTGAAGGGGTATAAAGTCTGTTGGAGTGGGGGTGCATCTGAGCAGGGCATTTCACTGAAAGAAAATCCCAGAAGAGCTATTGCACATTAGATAAGCTTCTTATCTAAATATGAGATAGAAACTATGTTTGCTGTGATTGCATCACGCTGGCTGGTTTTGGGAAAGACATAATTTTAACCATGAAAACATATTGAAACCAAGCAAACAATTCAGTGATGCTTCTTCTAAGGTGGACACTTTCTTGGTAGGCAGCCCTAATTGCTGCAATAGCTTTTAGGTGTTCTAATGCACTCAAGTGAATTATGCACCACACTGCTTCTGAATGACACAGCCATTTCTGACTCCATTAATATGGAAGATTTCAGCCAAATGCTTTTAAACGATAGCTTCTCTTTATTTGTAATTTCAGACTCTATTGATTTCCTTCTGTTCCCTTCATTATGATTTCAATTGATTACCTTGGCAACTGCAATAACAATGATTGCACTTGACACTGTCTGAGACTCTTGAGATGGTATTTGAATAGGAATGGTATAATTTGGGGGAAAATGCCTACAAGAACCTGCCATTAACAGTACACTTACACTTTACTTTTATTGACTTCCCTCTCTTTCAAACAGGCCCTTGTCAGGGAATCTGTTGCTAGATATCGGTTAGGATTTCAGTGACTCCTTGAAGTAAAAGATTCTTATTAACAAAGATAGCATATTTTATACTAGTGGACTTTTTTCAGCACTGTGACAGTTTAGGGGAACCTCCCACCCTAGATGAGATTTTTGTCCCTTTGGTAGCAGGGCTACCAAGTCTTTGTAGACAGTGTTCCTGGTGAAGGCTTTCTTTTACTAACTGTATTATGTCCTTACACACAGAAAAATTTCAAGTACAAAGGCATTACTTTGGGTTAAAAGTTGAGATTACTTTACTTGGTTTCACTGCAGTTTATATCTTGTAGAGGAACAATTATATATGCTTTTCGTAGGGGAAAAATAGGTGTTTAGTTTATCCGGTATTTGTATTTTTTCAGTTTGTACATACAGTTTTTAGCTTTATTTAAGAATTCTCCTAAATGTAGTGGCAGTATACTTCCTGTGGAAATAATATTATACGAGAGGTCTCTTTTCTTATTTAAGGTATGTCAGAACTGTATTTATGTCAGAGCAAATATTGCAAGGAAGAAAGGGTAAAGCAAAAGAGGGACATCCTTCTCTGCAAATTACAAAGGCAATTCACATTTATGAATACAATATTACAAAGACACAGCTTCAGTTTACTCTTTGTCACTGTGTCCACAAACTTTGATTTTTATTTTATCCTGCATCACTAACAGTATATTCTGATTAAAGATACCTTCTATGAATGTCAGTCATTTGGTATTTATATAATAATATCATTCCCATTTGTAAATGTACTATTTCAATTTCAAAAAGAAAGAAAGACCAGCATAGAAAATGGATCTTTTTCCTTAAAAGCCAGGGAATTGAATGTGATACATAGCAAAGGAGTAATTTTAGCAATCTTCTAAATAAATAAATAAAATAAATAAAAAAAAAAAAAATTGCAGTGCTCTTTCTCCCCAGCCACTATTTTATAGGGAAGCTGCATAATTACAATTAGTGACTGCTGGTAGGTTGAAGTCATAGGTTAGGAGAAGAACACTGGAAGTCAGACATGATCACTCTCTTCAACATGATAGCCCCCTTCTGCCATCTGACCAGCAGATTCAAGTATGATGAGAGTCGAGGAAAGGTAATTGTAGAGTAATGAATATTGTATGCTATCGCTATACTTTCTACCGAGAATATTTATCCATAATTATCCATATCAAAACTGAAAGTGAACCTTTCCTTTTATCCCTTGCCCTCATATGCTTGGCAAGGTAAAAAAAATCTCCTGGGTAGCTCAAGTCAGCCTTTGATCAGTCTTTACAGACATGAACTTCAACTATATAGAAATTTTCAAAAGTGATTCAATCTGTTACTTTATCTCTGGTGTCATTCAGGGCAATGCAAATTTTACCCTAACTCACATGAAAACAGCTTTAGAAATTGTATTAAAGGAGGTCCTGAAAATTTCTGACTCAATCTGATAAGACAGGGCCAAGAGAAAATAATTAAGGAGTCTTCGTATTGGTGTATATAGTTGTTTTACATGACTCAAGAAGAGATTTGAGAATGAGGTTTATTTTATAAAATGCCAACTTGTCTTCCAAGCAATAGCTAGATGTTACAGCCAAAACAGGAAAAGCTGGTGACATCAGTAACTGGGTAAGCAAACTTCAAGAAAAGCAGCTCTTTTGGAGAATAATTAGAAAATAATTACATGACAAACTACAATACAATAGAATACTGTACAGAGTGATATGATCCTCCAATAGGAAAATCCCAAATAATTTGAAGAATGAGATATGTTGCACAGACATTCCACTTTTATAATTTATTCACTTATGAATCCTAGAGGAGTTCTCAGCCACACAGCCTGAGATGATCCATGATTGAGCAGAATAACTATTTTCTGAACGAAAGAGAGGGATAGTAAGCTGAAAACCTGTAAGGTCCTTAGGAAAAGAGAGGGAGGTAGATTAAAAAGGAGAGAGAGTGAGAGAGAAGGATTTCATGGTAACACCTTGCACATGTGCATGCAGCACCTCATTGACACTCTCAACTAAAGCAATGGGAAGGAAAGCACTAAAATGAGGTGCCTTAAAGAAATAGTGTTAGTGAAGGCCAAAAGAAATGAAATGGTAATAATTACTATCATGAGTAATTCAAGCTTCAACTAGATAAACAACATTAAATATTAATTAATTTGTTTAGCTGGATGTTTTCTGAAGTTCATACGGTCTTACTTCATTAGAACAGTTTTCACTGCTATGTTACTTGAGTTGGACCCTCAATTTTCACCTCACTGACAACCAAGAAACCCTGAGATGCCTTGGCTTGAACCATCTGGTCAAGTGTAGGCAATGATATCTTAGCACGGTTTATCAGCAGCTATTGCAGCAGTTTGTTATTTACAATACAGCCTTATGTTTAGATATTGTGAGGGTGTGTACAAGGAGAGTGTCTGCTCCTTTAAGGGCATCTGGCCAAGGACCTTTTTAAATGCGGAAAAGGGGTAATAAGGAAAGGAGGAAACCATAAACAAGAACATACGGGGACACAAACCTAACTGGCAAAGGAGGCAGTGAGGAAAATCAAGCCTGGTCATTCACACTAATTGATGAGGACATGTAAGAGCATGAGAATGTTTATTCAAGCAAGGTTTTTTGATCAGGGATCTGATCAGTTGGGAAACTGAGGCAAAAAGGGGGAAGCCAAAAGCAAAAAAGACAGAGACACAAACCTAAAAAAATAAACATGGAGTCAATGACAAGAAACAACCTCACCAGTCACAACTGATGGGCTATCAAGAAACTGCAGATGCCTCTTCCAGGAAGATCAACGTGGACTTTGAAACTCATATGACTGTTAGCCAGGGAAGATCTGGACACTGGGCCGGGAGGGGCGAAGGAATCGGTAGAGCTATATAAACCTATGAAGGGATGTGCAGAGGAAGGGGGAGCCACAAAGAGCAGGAGGTAAGCAGGAAAGGAATATAAAAGGGGCTGGTCAAGTGTAAAACAAGGCCAGTCCATATGCTTGTCTGGCTGAGACCTGTGACTGATCACTGCAGTCTGTCCTATCTTCTTGTGTCTTCTTGCTAAATCTTTTCTTAATGATCTCTCTGCAAAATCTTATGCTCCATCCCATATATAAGTGTGCTGCAAGGACTAAGCACCTGCTACTGGTGAGACCTCTGTGTGTGAGTGAAATCTGGGGCTAGCTACAGGAGTCAGGCTGGGGGCATAGGCAACTCTGGGCTGTGGTGTCAGCTACTGGAGTGAGTGGGGTCTCAGTACCAGGGACTGGAGCGAGTGGGAGTCGCTGGGGCAGGAATGGTGTGTGCCCCAAAAAACAGCTATGGGGGAACTGGCATGAGCGAGGTGATTGAGGTGCTCAGTGCTGGCGGCTGGAGTGGGACTGCTGGTCATAGCCCATGTGCCTCGTGCCAGCTGCTGGGTGTCGAGTGTCTGTACCCTCCCTAAACCCAGTGAGCATATGTGTATGTGGGATGTATTCACTGTCAAAATTTAAGCTGGACTAGCTGGCCAGGGTGACTTGTGAGTGTGGGTGCCTGTGGGAAAAAGGTGTGAATGCTGTATGTTTCCTAGCAAGCATCGAGCTGGACCAGCCAGTGAGCAAGGGGTCCATGAAATGGTTAAAAAGGCCCAGGATATGGGCAGGGGTGCCAGGTGAAAAGAGGGGTCATGCCAACACTTGAGGGATCTGCAAATGTGCATGTGCTTATGTACCTGGAGAGTGTTGTGTGCATGTGTGCTGCACTAGGACCTTCTGCCTCTGCCAGCCCAAGAGGAGGAGGGAACTCACCTGTCTCTCTGTTTTATGCGAGTCCTGTCTGTGGGTGCCGTTGAAGGCAGCGCCTTGTCTATGGCAGCCTGTGTGACCAGCCATGCCAGTACCCCACGTGTGTCTCTGTGTGTGTGTCCGTGTCTATGTGTGCATCTCTGGGGTACACGCTCAGCTTCACCACTGGTTGACCCATCAAACGGGACAGTGGCAGCCACGTCCCTCAGCCCAGGCAGAGACCTTGGGTCCCCAGGTGCACCCAGCTGGATCCAGCAGCCCAGCAGGAGGGCGTCCTTGGCCAGGCCAACTGGACGAGGTGGCCACATTCTTAACATCCCTTAACAGCTAGCACAAGACCTCCAGGCCTCTGTCCATTAATCTACATGCATCTTGGTGCCTGTCCTTAAGCAAGGGCCCTAGGTTTGCCACGTGGTTACTAGACACTGTCAAAATGTCTGCATCATATCTTGAGACCTGTAACAGTTGCCTTTTTCCAACCATCAAAGGTTGCATGGGTTATAGTTATGGCAATATTTGGCATTGATACATTTTTAATTATTGCCAGCCAAGCAAGGACCAACTTGCCTGGCTTCCCAGATATGATCTACATATTTTTCCAATGCATACATGGACAGAAGGAACCCAGAAACTGTGGCATCAAAGGCACAAAGGTAGGATTACAGGGAACACTGTTGTCCTAAACCCTGTAACACAGTGTTGCAATTGATAGTAACAGGCCATAAGCTTTGTATGGAGTTCGCAATGGCTGAGTTTGCAGAGACTTGCTGTATCCAAGAGTTTCTTCATCTGTCTGAAGACAGGCTGGTGTAGCTGAGAAAGCAATTTTTCCAACCAGTTTTATACTGGTTATTATAGATAATACTAATCAGTAGTTATTCTATGTAGAATGAAATATTTACAACTCCAACACAATGACATAGAGCAGAGAAACATAGGCCTGGTATGATAACAGAGGCCTTGAGTAGTGGAAACATGGGATATGGTGTAGAGGAGTACAGTCATGGGATGATAAGAGATGAGGCACAAGCTTGGCACTGAAGACCCAGCAGCCTTAAACAACTCACTGACAGTCAGTTAAAGAAATGCGGATCTGGAACTGTACAAAACTGATATTAGGGATAGCAAAGAAAACAAAAAAATAGACACTATTCAACACACATAAAGGTACAATGTGGTGAATTCATATGTAATACGGAGCTGCAGACCAGTAAAGAAAGGGAAAGATGTAAAAGCATGTTAGTAAACATCAAAAAAATACTCCAAGTGGATCCCAGAAAGAGGAAGAAAAAACCATCAACATGAACATCACATTCCTCCCAGTGGAGGACTACAGATGCTGACTCCTCACTGGAACACCTGTCCCCTCACCAAGCATAAGACCTAGAGAAGATGGGGAAAAAGGTGAGCATAACACAAGAAGAACAGGTACAAATTAAGAAGAGTGTGTGTACCAATTTATCTATGTTACTATTCTTTCTTGTTCTGTCACAGTTACATCTGGACTGATAATGATTTGTACCTAGTTTTCAGTACTAGTAACCAGAAATTCTTTGCTTTATATGTAAAGTAGTCTTCCTTTATATCTGTAAACAATATTTTGAGCATAGCAAGAAATTCAGAAGCTTTATTACAGGAAATAAAGAAGTTTGGGACCTTATTTACACACAACTGTGTGGTAAAGGTTTATCTCCTCGAAACTTTTTGGGTTTCTTTTGCCAATGTCTTTGTTTTCTTTCTCCAGTTGTCTCTATCCTTTAATCTCTTTCTAATCTCTCTCTCTCTTTTTCCTCTCTTTTCCTTTTCCTTTCATCTTTTCCAGCTTCTTACTGTTGTGTCTGACAGTCTGCTTTTTTACAGTCCTTCCTTTTCTTCATCTGGCTCCCCTTAAAGTATTTATCAATGCTGCTGCATGAAATCTCTGGGTAGAAGGAAACCAACATTCTTTACAGGACTGCAGGACAATGGACTTGAAGCCTCTAATAAAGGATTAGGAAGTAATTGCCTTTCTCTAAGACTACAGTGACAGGATAGTGGAATTGCCTGCTTGGAAAATCCTCCAATCATCAATGTTCACTTGCTTTGGAAACCTTTGCTGCCAAGCTTTCCTGTTCATTTTCTGGGTTGACCCTTAGTTCCCTTTTCCCAGCATTTTTATGGGATTGTCTGTGTTCTTTGGCTTCTACACATACTGAAAAAAACCCAGATTACCTCAAAAGCTTTGAGAAAGTACTGAGAATAACCGTTTTAAAGGCTAAAGTATTATTTGCCTCAACTTCTAAATTTTCATCTCTTCAGTACATCTAAGTAGACAGCAAACATTAAAAATATGCTTGCTGCAATAAAGTTTTGCCATCATTGCTTTACAACCCACATTTCGTCCAGCTGGTTTTCCATAATAATTTTATCATTTGAAGATAATAGGCCCTTGTAACCCTCTTGTCTCTTCATACATATTTCACATTGTTAATCGTTCTCTGCAGGCCTGTGCAGATGCATGGTAGAAAAGGTTTATATGTAGACACAGACACACATTTTTATCACAAATATCACAATCTCTCCATTTAGTTTCTTCTAAGTTCTAGCCTTCTCTGCATCACAGGAGAAGTACCCTTCTGGGTCATATATCTCAGTGCTGCAAGTACAAGTTTTGAACCTGTATAAAAGCATATGCAATGCTTCTAAAGACCAAGTAGAAACAGATGTACTTCTACGAAGAAAATGCACTTTTTTAGAAGTCATGTTGACTTTACTGGAAATATTTGAAGGAAACATACCTTTTGATATAGCGTATTGTACTGAATTAATGTATCAAGACTCGCCTCTTAGGATATTGCAATAGAATAGTATCATTATTTTCCTAAATGCAATTCTTGCCTGACAGTTTAATCATAGTGTGTAATTGTCACACACTTCTATGACCAAAAAGATAGATAGAGTATTATAGCTAATGTAGTTTTCTTTTTTAAAGTAGGAAAGTTTTCAAACTCCCCTAAAGAGTGAGCTTGTTCAGACAAAGACTTTTTGGTTCAGCCTCATTTCCACTTTATGGTTGCTATTTCTTATTCTCTTTCTAAAAAAGGACAAATTATTGAATTTCATTCTGACTTGCCAAGTTGCTGACTACAGTGGAGCACATCACTTCTCTGAATAGCATTCTAACATTTAAAAAACAGCCTACAGGTGCACTTTGTCTAACATTTGGTGTGACGGAGCAATCATAGTGTCTTATTACACTGACTTCTATACCTTACCAAGGATTGAATATGAAGCTATTTTGTTCCTTTTCACATATTTTTTTCTCATGTTTTTCTTTGGTCTGATGATGCATTGCAAATATTATTAAGTAAATAAAGTGCCATTTGTTTATTGGTGTAAGGTAATCTAATAAAAGAAAAAAGAAAAAGAAATAAACTTCCATAATGGCAAAATTAATGGAAAATTCTTTGCTTGATAGAATGAAAAGTTGTTACGAAAACGGTAACTCCATTACATGGCAGTACTTGCTCTTAGCTTGTAAGTACTGTAGCTTAAAATGTATTTAAGAAGCTAATGGAATTAGCTGACTATAATTAGGGCTGATAGGAACAGCAGATTGAGGTTGGCACAATAAAGTATCTCATTCACTTGGGCAGTTTTTTAATGCTTTCTTCTGTGGTCAGGAGTTGTCTAATCTGGTATCTGCATGGACTATGTGCTTCATATAATGGATGTCATGAACTTTCTTGCAGTGGCCCATTATGAAACATGCTCAATTATGTGAAAAGCTGGGAATCAAATAAATTAATCCTAAAATATCATTTTAAGGAGCTTTGAGAGCTAAAGAATCATACTTCTCTTTGGTTGCTTGGTTAGGAATAATGAAAGTGCTGGAAAGCTGTAACAGCCACCACCCTCTCTGTTTCCTCTTCCCAAAGATGACCTCAACTCTTGATATTACTTCTTCCTGATATCAGTCAGCTATTTCTTACCCTTTCAAGTCATCTGCCCCTTGCAGCAAAAAAGTGCAAAAGTATTCTCCCCCACCCCTCCCCTGACCCCAAACACAAAACTTGAAAAGGCACATATGTTTAGCATTCTACTTTTCTTTAGTTTTGCTTTGACTTATATCACATTTTTTATGATTCTCAGTTGAACCTTTGGGTACATCTCATTCAGCCACTCCTGCCACTTTGGTTCCTTTTGTTTCCATCCAGCCGTTCCACTGCAGGAGCTTCAATAGAGCTTCTGAACAAGCGCAACATGCTGTTTTGTCATGTATATCCCAGAGCCAGGAGAAGGATCAGAGGGGAGAAAAGGAGGGGGTGTCACCCTCTACATCAATGACCAGCTGGATGCATGGAGCTCCACCTGGGGATGGATGAGAAGCCGACTGAGAGCTTATGGGTCAGGTTTAAAGACAGTGCAGGGACAGGTGAAACTATAGTGGAGGTCTGCTACAGGCCACCTGACCAGGGAGACCAAGTGGATGAGGCCCTCTGTAAACACATAGGAGCAGCCCCACATTCACAGGCCCTGGTCCTGACAGGGGACATCAACCACCTTGGTATCTGTTGGAGGGACAACACAGCAGGGCGTAAACAATCCAGGAGGTTCCTGGAATGCATTGATGATAACTTCCTCTTCCAAGTGATAGAGGAGCCCACAAGGGGCTGGTGGGGAATGTGAAGCTCATTGGCTGCAGTGACCATACAGTGACCACAAAATGGTGGAGCTCCAGATCCTCAGGGCAGTAAGGAGGCCACACAGCAAGCTCATTACCATGGACTTCAGGAGAGCAGACTTGGCCTCTTCAGGGACCTGCTTGGTAGAGTACGATGGGACAAACACCTGGAGGGAAGAGAGGCCCAAGAAAGCTGGTTAGTAGTCAAGGATCACCTCCTCCCAACAAAGAGGAAGTCAAGCAAAAAGCCAGGAGGCCTGCATGGAAGAACAAGGAGCTCCTGGACAAACTCAGACACAAAAAGGAAGCCTACAGAGGGTTGAAGCAAGGGCAGGTAGCCTGGGAGGAATACAGAGAAATTGTCCAAGCAGCCAGGATCAGGTTAGAAAAGCTAAAGCCCTGATAGAAGTAAATCTGGGCAGGGACATCAAGGGCAACAAGAAAACCTTCTGTAGGTGTATCAGTGATAAAAGGAAGACTAGCGAAAATGTGCACCGTCTCTAGAAGGAAATGTGAGACATGGTTACTTGAGATATTGAGAAGGCTGAGGTACTCAAAGACTTTTTTGTCTCAGTCTTCACCAGCAAGAATTCAAGCCACACCACCCAAGTCACAGAAGGTAAAGGCAGGGACTGGGAGAATGAAGAACCACTCACTGTAGCAGAAGATCAGGTTTGAGACCATCTAAGGAATCTGAAGGTGCATAAGTCCATGGGAACTGATGAGATGCATCCACAGGTCCTGAGGGAACTGCTAGATGAAGTTGCTAAGCCACTATCCACCGTATCTGAGAAGTTGTGGTGAAGTTCCCACTGTTAGGAAAAGGGGAAATAGAACCCCCATTTTTAAAAAGGGAAAAAGGAAGACCCAGGGAACTATAGACCGGTCATTCTCACCTCCGTGCCTGGCAAGATCATTGAGCAGATCCTCCTGGAAACTATGCTAAGGCTTAAGGAAAATAAGGAGGTGATTGGTGACAGCCACCATGGCTTCACCAAGGGTAAATTGTGTCTGACAAATCTGATGGCTTTCTATCATGGGGTTACAGCAGTGGTGGACAAGGGAAGAGCAATTGATGTCATCTACCTAGACTTGTGCAAAGAATTGACACTGTCCTGCATGACATCCTTGTCTCTAAATTGGAGAGACGTGGACTTGATGGATGGACCACTTGGTTGATAAGGAATTGGCTGGATGGCCACAATCAAAGAGTTGTGGTCAACGGCTCAATGTCCAATTGGAGATTGGTGACGAGTGGCGTTCTTCAGGGGTCAGTATTGGGACTGGCACTGTTTAACATCTTTGTTAGCAACGTGGACAGTGGGATCCAGTGGACCTTCAGCAAGTTTGCTGATGACACCAAGCTGTGTGGTGTAGTTGACACGCTGGAGGGAAGGGATGCCATCCAGAGGGACCTTGACAGGCTTGAGAGGTGGGCCTGTGCAAACTACATGAAGTTCAACAAGGCCAAGTGCAAGGTCCTGCACGTGGGTCGGGGCAATCCCAAGCACAACTACAGGCGGGGTGGAGAATGGATTGAGAGCATCCCTGAGGAGAAGGACTTAGGGGTGTTGGCGGGTGAGAAACTCAACATGACATGGCAATGTCTGTTTGCAGCCCAGAAAGCCAACCATATCTTGGGCTGCATCAAAACAAGTGTGACTAGCAGATCAAGGGAGGGGATTCTCCCCGTCTGCTGTCCTGAGACCCCACCTGGAGTACTGCATCCAGCTCTGGGTTGCCCAGCACAAGAAAGACATGGACCTGTTGGATCAGAGGGCTGGAGCACCTCTCCTATGAGGACAGGCTGAGAGAGTTGGGATTGTTCAGCCTGGAGAAGAGAAGGCTCCAGGGAGACCTTATAGCAGCCTGCCAGTACCTGAAGGGGGCCTACAAGAAAGCCGTAGAGGGACTGTTCACAAGGGCATGTAGTGACAGGACAAGGGGTAATGGGTTTAAGCTGAAGGAGGGTCGATTTAGATTAGATGTTAGAAAGAAATTCTTTATTGTTAGTGGTGAGGCACTGGAACAGGTTGCCCAGAGAAGTTGTGGATGCCCCCTCCCTGGAAGTGTTCAAGGCCAGGTTAGATGGGGCTTTGGGAAACTTGGTCTAGTGGAGGGTGTCCCTGCCCTCAGCAGGGGGGTTGGAACTAGATGATCTTTAAGGTCCCTTCCAACCCAAACCATTCTATGACCCTATGATTCTATGATTCTATGATTCTATTATTATGAGTCTATGATTCCATGACATTGTGAAGGAAATAAGTAGGAGAAGTGTAAGGTCCTGATAACAAGAGCCTGTGGAGGCAGGATAACGTCTTGTGAGACCACTCCTCTATTCCTGAAACACGTAAACAAAGACCATCTGTGCCCTGTGCACCATGTGCCTGTGACAGATCACCACTCACTTGGTCTCACTGGGCGGGGCAGTGAGACCCCCAGGACCCGCACAACCCACCAACTCATTTCTAGAACATTTCTGAACATTCCTGAGCACATACTGCGCTGGCTCAATGATGATAGACCCTCAAATATGGGGCGGGCACATCGGGTTATAAAAAGGGAAAACATAAGTTTTTGGTGCACGCCCACCACCTGAAGACTACAACTATGAGCAGAGAACGTCACTGGATTCAAGGGTGGTGATATCTTTTTTTTCTCTCTCTCTCTCTCTCTTTTCTTTCTCTCTTTCTTTTCCTCTCTATCATTTTCTTTGTCTCTAACTTAATTTTCAGCACATTAGGGTAATATTGTCACACGTTTTGCTAAACCCTTACCTTTCATTGTTCTGCTAAGTTTTGAGCATTGTTATGATTTTTGCCAAGCCTCTATCTTTTGTAGTTCCACTGAGTTTTAAGTAAATTTATGATTGGTTTGAACCTCTAAAGTAATTGTCATTACTTCTGATTACTGCACAGAGAATTAAAAAGTTAACCTCATCCTAACCCTCCGAGTGGGATGGAACAAGACGACTTCTATTTCCTAACAATTTTCTCAGAACAGACCTCAATCCCATGGCTGAAGCTGTCACTCTTCTGAGTGAAGATACCTCCCTTCCTAGTTGTACTTGGTCACCAGTCATAGGCTGCATACCAATAGAGGCTCCCACCCAGTCAGGTTTTTTCTTCCTTGAGCGCTGAACTGCTTGAAGAAAATCCTTATATTGTATGTCATGGGCTTCCAGTTGCAAGTCAGAAAGGAAACCTAGAGATGTGGACAGACAAAACATGGAATATACAATGCCAAAATGCATTTCAGAGTCATGAAAGCATGATAGATTTGCCCACTTTCATTATAAGAATATTTGTTAAGGAAAAGAGTTTACATACATGTATATACTCTTTTACCTAATAGAAGTGCTATAGTACTAAATAACAGTGGCTTTAAGTAAGGGAAATGGCAACCTAGACTTTTTAATTTTGGTCAAGACAAGGCAAAAGCATATAGGACATATTATGATACAGCCCCAGGATGACTGCATAATAGATATGAAAATAGTTCTAAAAATCCTACAATAGCCCTTTGATAACTATATACATTGAGAATTATTACAAAATATTCACTTGCATTTCCTTCACAAAGTACTTAGGACCACCTTCTTCCCACACTATGATAAATTCAGATCACTTCTTATGGAGCCAGGGTCATTTCTGGATATACAAGAATTTAAACAAAGTAGAATTAAACCTTGCCATTTACTCAGGTACAAGTGTTTTTAGCAAAAAAACAAATAAGATTCTCTCTACAATATTGTTTTCAGTACTCAGAACTAAACTATTTAAAGTAGTTGCAGTCTGGATTATTCACGGTGAATAAAACTGTGTCAAATTTCTCAGCTTAAGCTCTTAGCAAAAAGCACAGATTCATATACACCAAATTCTTTTGCAAATTAATTTCAGTTTTGCCAAATTTTCCTGAAAGTTCAAAACACCATTAAATTTTAATATATTTTCTGTTCATCTCTCTGGTTGCCAGCTTCACTTTTATGAATTGTAACTTAACTGAAAAATGTCAAAAAAACCCAACAATAGTAATACCTGACAAAGTATAGCAACACAGCTTCTCAGTCTATACTCATATGGATCTGTTCTTAGATCTGACCTGAAGTAGTATGTGCTTGAAAGTTTTTGTTTTCATCAGTTATAGCAGCTGGTTAACAAAAAGTATTGGTGCTAGTACAGGTTTTGACTTGGAGTCTTACAATAAGAAATATTCTTGTATAGGAACCTCTCTGCCACTGGTGGCTAAACACACATATGAAAGTGCTCAGTCAATAAATTACACAGAAAAAGAATATTAATAATTTATTTATTGTTAACTCCCTCCGGAACCATATCAGCAATGAGCTCTGTGTAGACAGTCAGTTCTGAGAAGGTCACTTGCTCCAGATGGGGAATTTTTCATCTGCACATTGTTAAAGAAAAATTATTGAAAGCCCAAAACACAAGGTACTGAAAAGGCAAATTTTTCTGTTATCTGATTGGCATCTACACATGTAAGAACTGAAATAAACATTTCATGCAACAGGAAGAAACAACTTTTTATATTAAAAAGCATTCTTTTAACATTTTTCTTACAATCTAAATACATTTGGTATTTTTCTTCTGCTTAAAGTGACTCAGTTAAGGATTCATAAGCCACAAGTTGTCACAGTAGATTGTGAATGAGGAAAAGCAGACACTGAATTCTTTTTGCATTTGCACAAATGCATTTGATGTTTTCCTGGTAAGCTCCTAAACAATGCTTTTCAAAAAGAAAATGTAAGTAATTAGGCATTTGGATAGCTAAAAGCCTCTCCCATGCAAAGCTGAGTGCCTTGCAGCCAGCGCCCTAGCTGTTTGCTGCTCACTGAACAGACAGTTTGCAGCCCTTTGCTGGGAAAGCAGCTGCGTGTCATCAGGACTCAGGCATATGTCTGATCTTCCATTCTTCATATACTGGAGGAATTTATTTTTTAGGCAGTTGTTAAGATTCAGACAAGAAATTAACAGGATCATTTAACAAAGTCACCAAGCTGGGAACGTCTCCACATTATAAGTCAAGGACATGATGTAAACCTTGAGAAGCCTAAGAATAATTGCATCTTCCATGGAAATGAGTAACATCTGACTAAACACTGACTGTTAAGCTATTGCTATCATCAGTAACATAACAATAGTTCAGGTGTGAAGCAGCCTGGTGTGAACAGTTGCATCAATGAGCTTGAGAGCACACAGCATCCACCAAAACCATCTCCTGAGCATGCAGAGACATTGTACAATACATGGACTGTCAGCCCTGTACTTTCTACCATGGCAGATAGGCAGGTACAGTGAAGGTCTATTTCCTTATGTAAAAATATAGAAGCTTAGCTATAAGAAAACTTATATTAACTAGAAAGCTGCTTAAGGCCTAGAACTGTTTTAAAGCCTATCATCGTGGGAAAGGGGTTTGTAATCAAGGTAATAGCTAACTGACCATGGCAATGTACAATGCTGCTACGTTCCTTGTACAGTCCCTACCCAACCGGACAATAGGCCCGGGAATATTAATCTTATGAAGTAAGTTGTAAGGGACAGGTGTATCCACAGCAAGGATACTGTGCATGCCTGCAAGAAGAGGGTCATCCAGCGAACACGGGTGTGAGACCACTGACGACCACCAGAGACCCCTGAGGACCACCAACTCAAATCACTGAGCATGCGTGATGGGGAGGAGAATATGGAAATGGATTCCAAGAAATGATTATCATAGGACTGCCTTTTCTTGGAAAAATAATGAATATGTATATTTTGATTCTATATAACCTGTATGTTGGTGATCACCTGGCATGCACGTTTGGTGGAGCTATTTCCCCTGTGCATCCAGGGCTGCAATAAAGCATACCTAGGGTAACTCACGTCTGGTAGAATTTTTCTTTAACACCTTAGTCTGTTCTGCATCATTCTCATGACTCAAATCAATTGTAAATACATATAGAGTTCTTCCAGCCAAAATATTTTGAATGGACACTAAATGAAGTGTTTCATTTTCATTTCCAGGGTTGCTTTATTTTGTTTTTCTCCAATATACTTTAACATTTAAATGTAGGCAACTTTTATCTTTTTCCCTCTCCTCCCTTTTCCTTTCCCTTTCTCTTTCCCTTTCTCTTTCCTTTTCCCTTCCCCTTCCCCTTCCCCTTCCCCTTCCCCTTCCCCTTCCCCTTCCCCTTCCCTTTCCCCTTCCTCTTTCCTTTTCCCTTCCCTTCCCTTCCCTTCCCTTCCCTTCCCTTCCCTTCCCTTCCCTTCCCTTCCCTTCCCTTCCCTTCCCTTCCCATTCCCATTCTCATTCCCCATGTTACTTTTCAAAACTTTTTCCAGCTATTTTTTCCTCCTTTTTTTTTGTCTAAATGTTAATCGAATCTATGGTGATCTAAAATAATTCTGATAGAACCTGTGCACATTCTGTTCAATAGAAAAACTACCTGTCAAAAAACTATATTTTTGATTGTCACTGCAGCATGGACTGCTTTAATGATATCTTTCAATCATATTCACTATTAACTATCCACACACATTTCCTCCTGCTGCAACTGTCAATGAGACTTTCAAGTGGAACATACTACATATTTGGAATACTTGTACCAGCTCTATACATGCAATTTTCCTGCAGAAGACTTGGAAAGGGACTTAGTTCCACAGACTTGTGCAATCAATGATACTTAAACAGTTGTACAGTATGTCAAGATTTTGAGGCTTACTTTTCTCAATTTAGCCATAATGCACATTGGTTAAGCTGCAGTTCCATATTTTAAACATAAGACATTTGGAATTTTTTTGTGAAGACATGATTACACTGTTGCACTGCTTGGTTTTTGTTGGGTTTTTTTTGTTTGGTTTTTGTGGTTTTTTGGTGGGGTTTTTTTTGGTAGAACTTATGCACTCTTCAGCAGAAGCAGCAAACAGTTTCCACCTATTAGCCTGCCAAGGCAAATCATAAATTATGCTTAAGGAAAAACCCATTACTGAGCTTCAATCATTTATTGCATAATGAATGTATATTTCAGGTACAGTGAAACATTTATAAGGTTACTGAAAGTATAGCCATTAATAAAGCACAGGCGAAGTCAAACAGCTGTGTATTTGGTATTTAAGAGTTCGCTGGTGATGTATAGGATGTTAAATACACTTTAAATATACTACCCTTCCCCCCATAAAGTCCCAGACTTGTATTACTTCATTACTGGGAGTAACAAAATGCATTTATCAGGAAGTACTCATTAATAAAACATTTAATTAATTATAAAATGCTGTCTTTTTCTGATTAAGATAATAGCAAAAATTAATCTGGCACATAATAAGGGTCAGATTACACATGTGAGGTGGTCCTTTTTGGTTACAGTTATGACCACATTCTTCCTCCAAACTGTTGAATGTCTAGTCATATTTCATATGCATTCACTGCATGTAAGTAGCCTGATCTGCTCTGGTATAATTTGACAGTTCTGAAATTAGGTAAGATTGGAAATGCTCCCATCACCCATTTCTTTTTCTTGTCATTCACATGTTCTGGGTTCATTAAGGTGCTTTGTGGTTCTGTATGAAAACATTTCGGTAAACCATAATTATTGTATTGAGTAAGCCATAACAAATCTGTTTTTGCCTGCACAAAAAAAAAAGTGTTTATGCATGGATCAAATATTTTTAATGAAGGTGATATATGAAACATATTGAATATCCATGTATCTACTGAGAGTTTCTACACATTTGATTAAGAAACTGAGATCATAGAAATTGAATGCAAGGGCCCATTTTGTTTAAAATGCACCAATAAAGTTTGATACCCAATTACAAAAGCAGAGTGCAATAATTGACAGTTCAAGCCATCAAGGAAGTCAAGCTCTAAATTAATGTCTACACAAAATAAGAAAACATGGCAGCTTCTGGGGCAAAGTCTACTTGAAGCCTCAGGCAAAGGAGACTTTGAGTATATTTGACCATTTCTAACTAACTAGATTAGTGAAATGTGAGCTGGCAAACAAAGAAGCAATAGACAAACTTTGTCACATAACCACTGTGAGTTTCTCAGTTGTGTAAGACATCTGGGGCAGGAGATCAGCAGGTGACAGAAACCCTGGTGACAGCTGCTAACTGGCCTTACATGGGCAGAGAGCCACAGAGACTGGCCCAGAGCCATGACATCAGTGTAGGCCTACTGCTTAACATATGAAGTAATAGCAAAACCAATAGTTCTTCGGTTGGGAACACACATCCACAGGTGTCCAACACTGTGTCAAGGCAAAGCCTGACCTGCAGCCGCAGTGCGCTGAGGTCAGCCATCCAGCTGTTGGCCTGAGTGTCCTGGTCCTGGGCCCCCAGTGCTGGGCTGTGCTGTGTTGCAGCTGCTGGTCCATGTGGGTGAGAGGTGTATAAGAGCATCTTGGAACAGAAATCTTAGAAGAGGAATTGCAATCCACTCACTGGATTGATGATGACACATGATCTTTGCTACTGAGCTGTTTTGCTCACATGGACATACCACCAACAGTCCCCGTGACATCAGCAAACATTTCATAAAAGCATTACATCCTCCAGAAGAAAATACGTGATGTTATTTACCCATGTGGTAGAAGATCTGCTTGTGTTTAAAAAGACATAGATTTTTTTTTTTAAATAAGTGTTGTTCATAGATTGATTGGAAGCAGGTTTATTGTGGTAAATATATGAAAAGTCTGCAAGCACTAGAGACAAAGAAGGGGTTTTCTGGTTTTCTCCTTTTTGCACAAAAGAAAATATAGTACAATGACTGATGCATACGAAACTACCTGAAAGCAGCTTCTATCTATGTGAATGTTAAATGTGATGTAAATAATTCTATTGTGTACAGGGCTTTACAGGAACCACAGCAAAACAAGTCATTATGGTCAAACATGTCCTAACTATCAGCAGAGGACAGTAACCCATAGGAACTTGTTCCTGGTACAAGAAGGAATTGAACATATGTTCTGTACAATATGGGGAAAATCATCAGAGTGTCAGTTTTAAACTTACTCTATGAAAAACGAACATCTTCAGGTTTGCTGTACTGGGACAATTTTCAGTAGAATGACCTCCAGTTCCTGTTTCAATGCTTTACACTAGTGCCCATCAAAAGGTAAGAGGGGGAGAAAGAGGATGAAGTCCAATTAGAGCTAAAGGCAGGAAGTTATACTTACAAGTTCACTAGAAATGTGCAACTGACACATGCGAGAGAAGACTATAGCAGATGGTGGACAAAAACCCTCTTCACAGTGTTTTGTTTTTGAATGTAATTGCTGGAAATCTAGCCAGTACAACTGTTAATCAAAAATGTGCAGTGACTGTAAGAGAAGACAAGTGTGATAATTATGAATGTGCTTGTCTGTGACACTTCAAAAGAGGAGCAGAGTATTGACACCTCGCCAAGAATCACTGCTGTACAACCGTGGTCAAGATCAGGTCTTCTTTCAGATAAGGAAAGGCAAGCATCTGGGAAATTTAACTTGAACTGTACTTTCTGTAAGGAGAGAACAGAAGCAAACACTTACTTCACACTGTGGTGTTTGGCTCATAAGCAATTCTTGGTTTGCCAGTAGTAACAAGCATAAATGTAGAGTCAATATTGTAAAGCAGGAAGAAGTGAATGCTGACATGTTTACAGCATACCAGACTGTATTTGAAGGGCTTGGGCGTGTTCCAGGAAAACAAACCATAAAAATGAACCCAAATGTTATACTAGTAGGAAAGTACTGGGGAAGGTAATGGTGACATTACAAAGCAAAGTAAAAGGACAGCTAAGCTGTGCTGGAGAACAGCAAGTTAGGGAGAAAGAGTGAGAACACATAAACTGCAAGCTCAATGGCAATTGCTGATAGATCTGAGATCTGTTTGGACCCTTGAAATCTAACGGTGGCTACAAGGCAAGAACAGACTTGACTACATATAACTGGAGAAATAAAAAGCAATAAGGAATGGAAAATTATTTATACATTTATGCACTAGCAGTGGTTTCAGTAATTCTACTGGCCAAAAAAGAAAAAGCAGTAACGAATCTGTAACTGCAGACTTTTGACAAGTTGTTTAGAAAAGTCAGATTTGCTGAACAACCATTTAGTATACAGGAAACAGATATATACCCTAGTGTGCAGCAGGAGAACTTTGAAGAATATTACATTAGCTCAGCTTAGACCAAGAGAGCCAATATGGGAGAAAATCTCTCAAAAGATTCATCTTTTTAGTCACATTTTGACATAGCAAAATTTCCAATCAGATACTATGTATAAAAAAAAAAATCTCAAAGTGTGTTTGGCAGCATGTAATACATTTTTGCAAAGATCTTTTAAAATTGTTAACACTTTTGAGAAATTTTACAATTAAAATGCGGCACTGTAGTCATTAGCGACATCACTTCAGCCTTTTATGGAGACAAATATAATAGTTTATCAAAATGTCAGTGCATGAGAAAGTACAGGAGGTGCTAATACTTCCTTGCTTTTAAATAGTTGAACACAAAGAGGTTTTTGTATTGTTTCCTCAAACAGATGCAGATTTCATAGGATCAAGATGTTGAGCCAAACTTTCTAATAGTGTAAGCCATGCCTTCACTAGTATTTTACAAACAGGCTGCTTATTTCTCAACACTTGTGATGTGTATGCAACACAAGTAGTCCAGAAACATAATCCTGCAAAAGAAAATACCAGTGCTGTGTTTGGCTCTGGTCAACTTCATCAGTACATCTGTAAGAAATTTATGAATGAAGAAATCAATTGCAAGTAACTTGGGGCCACTTTTAGAAAGACTTTGATAAGCAGTGCTTTACCAGCAATATAGAGAAGGCAAGTTACCACTACAGAAATACCAAATGAAAGCTGGATACAAGCCATGAAAGTGTTCAAAAATAGCAGATGTCTTTCTCAGAGCATATTTGCATCATGGAGAAGACTTGAGCATGTCAGATCACAGAGAAAGTATGCAGGAACAGTTGGGACTCATTGTGGTACATTTCATGTCACCATGACTGTTTTGTGATCTTCAGCTACCCTTGATGTGTACCACTGTGACTGAGAGCAGACATTGTCCCTTCAGTCACAACAAACACTAAAACATTGCAGAGACTGAGACATACCACATTTTAAAATATTGTCCCTTGACAATATTTTAAAATAGTCATTTTAGAGCTTCATAGGAGGAAGAAGTAAATGAACCACTCCAGTGGGCTGATCTTCCAGCTTACTTTCACAGAGACTTTGTCCAGTGAGGACAGACCTATATTTTTCCTAAATAGCATTAAACCACTTTTGTACACTGAATGAAAAGCATACAGAGTTAGCAGGTGAGGCACTGTCACTTGGCTCAAGAGAGAAGTGAATAAGTAAACACATCCCAATACACTATTCACTGCTGTTCTCTAAAACCTCCCCATGCTTTTTCTCTCCTTAACACTAAAAATGTTCTAGTTTTTACTTAAGCTCTGTCATACTTCGAGTGAAACATATGATTTCTGTGCTATCTGTACCATGGTATCAGCAATTAGTATGATGTGCATTTAAACCGCCTAGAACTGTATTCTGTGTTGGCCCACATCAAAGACTGTAGCATGAATAACCATGCTACTTGCTTCATTCATTTGCTTAATTAATCCATTAATAGTTTGGGATTTAATATTAAACAAAGCCATCACCAAATTTCTACTCTCCACTGCAAAGGTGACCCCAGATCATGGGTTTGCCCCAGTGAATACAGAATTTTCAATAAGCCTTCATTACTTTCCTTTGCTATCAACTTCACTCTACTGTCATGTCATTAAAATAATGCCTACCTGCCACGTTCATGATGCCATTTTCCAGGACTGTTCAGCTTTATAATATCACGTCACATTGTATCTCTGAGTTTAACCTACCATAAGGCAGCAGTTTGGCAACATCTTCATAGTACTGATATGCAAGAATGCAGAAGTTTCAGCAAGGGTGAAGGGACAAAGTGACTACAATAATGATATTAATGATCTCACTAATGTATTTATTAGTCAGTGTGTAGAGCAGAAATGAGAATTGATTTATCTGTCATTATCACTTCCTCCATCAACTTCGTTCTACTGCAAAGCAAAATGTCAGATTTGCTAAAGGAAACCAGTGCTATTATTGAGCAGGAATGATGCACAGCTCTCTCACTTTCTCTCTAGTATTTTGTGTTGCAAATCAACATGGTACTCAAGAACTTGACCATCCCTTAGAGGAAAACTGCAGGATAACAACGGTACAGTTTCAAGATCATGTGTATGACATGGGACACTAATCACGTCCTAAATAATGAAGGTATTTTTGAAAAAGTTCATTCCGTCCTCATTTTTACATGCCAAAGCAGCCAGGATTGCTTTATGCAAACTTGTGCTCCACCTCTTTTCTTTTCCTGCATCTTGGAGTCAAACACATTGGCCAAAGTTTCTGGAAGGATATACATAATACTGTCTCTGATACATGATGTTTCTCCTCTGATTTTCAGTTGATAACTATTCATGAAATTGCTGCTTACATTCTCTTTCTCTGGGGAATAAAGCTAGTAAGAACTAAAAAACACTCTAAAAATTTATTCTAAAGTAATTAGTTAAAAATGATCTGTTGTCTTTTTAAAAATATTTCTTAGTCTCAGAAGGTTAACGGTGTCATACTGAACTGAGATGTAGAGTGAGTTTATCAATATTAATAAGCTCAACTGAAGTGCCACTGGCTCCAATATAGTTTTGACACTATGCAACCTGACTAATAAAATAAAAACTAATTTTAAAAATAATTTACCTCCTGGAGACCTTAAAATGGATTTTACTAATGAAAAACTAACATGGATTTTTTCTGATAGGTGAAGAAAATGAGACTGTGGAAGCATGTATATGTTCACAAGGGCAAAAAGAAATATCCAATAAGCTGGTCTACCCAATTAGAAGTAATTTTGAACATTGTCCACCAGTGTTTATACACAAGGGTTTTCTACTGCAGCCTAAGCAAAACAAAACATAAAGTATTTTTATACCAAGATGGTCATTAACAATTGTACTCACTAGAACTGTTCTCTGTTGACGAATGATATTGTCTAAATCCATAAAAGAAAACAGCTCTGTATTTTTTTTAGCTGGTGGATAAGTAAGACTAATCATTCAGTGAACTTTGTAGAAACAAACACCCAGTAGAGATCTTCAATCTGACTTTGCCTGCACAGAGTACTAATTAAGCCATAGGTGGAAACATCCACCTGCACAGAGGTCTTATTAAGATTACAGCTTCATATACTTTGTTCATATTTTAGTGAGGGTTTATATCAAAAAAGGAATTTCAGGGAACTGAACCAGACGATCTATCAGAAATCCTTTAAAGGACAAAAGGGCAAGATCTACTGACTTCTAAGTATTAGCAGGCAATAGAGGTGACTCCTCTGTAAGAAGGAAACAAAGCTGACACAGGTAACATAAAATATATATACTGTATATGAAATATATACTGTATATGAAATATGCCCACAAAACTATTTTGGTTTAAATCCACAAAATCATAGTAAGTGTGATAAAATCCCAAATAGGAACAAAAGTTTCAGGTTTTGGTTTTTAGAATTGCTTGCCTATCTGAAGTTAAATATGTAAACCTCATTACAATGTCAGAGTCAAGATGGCTTCCACTACAGGAGGGCAAAACCCCTTTTAAGACAGTTTTCACACTGGAGAACAAAGTAAAAGGAATTTTACAGAGACTAAATGTCCAACCTGGCAAGATACAGATTAAGTGGTCTGCAAGATGGCAAGGAAATTAGCTAACAGGTTGCACTCAGCAGCTGATAACCAATGTTTTTTACCGAGGCTGATAGTCTGCTCAACAGCTTCTCTGGATGGTGGGATTGAAAGCACCCTTACTGTTTGCAGATGACATGAAACTGGGTGGTGAGGTGGACATGTCAGAAGGGAGAACCATCTTGCAGAGACACCTGGACGGGCTGGAAGAGTGGGCTAGCAAGAACTGCATAAAGTTTAATGAACACATTCATGCAGTTGCTGAAGAGTGCAGCTCCGGTGCTGGCCTGACCCGCAGCGGAGTGGCAGATCTAGGCACACAGGGAGTTTTTCCTGACTTTCCAGAGGCAGGGAAAAGCCAGGGACGCGGAAGAGACCCACCACGAGCCAGCTGCTCTTGCAGAAACCGCTGATGAGACCTGGGCGTTGCCAAAGCAATGGTGCCCACCCCCCGATGCCTGTAAGAAGCAGCTTAGGCAGCGCTAGCGACCCAGAGTGTGGCAAACAGAGCAGCAAACAGAGCGTGGTGCATCAGCCAGGGTGTGGCGTGGCAGTTTGCATGACAGTTTGCGCAGGCAGGGCGTGCGGGCAGGCTAGTCAGTCTACCTGCTCAAGAGGAGAGTCCACTGGTGGTCATCACTCTCATAGAGGAGTTCAGCCATGGCGCCCACCAGGCAGAAAGCCCTAAACTCTGTGCTCACCAGAAGGCATGTGGCAAGACAGACAGAGTTGCCGCAGAAACATACAGCCACCCAGATCTCAGGCTGCCGGGAGTGTCTGAGCTTGGCACTGGCCGGGGAAGGCAGTAGTGAGATTGGCTGCCTGAGGTGTGACCAGGTGGACGACCTGCTCAGCCTGGTGGCAGAACTCTGTGAAGAAGTGGAGAGGTTAAGGAGCATAAGAGAGGCGGAGAGAGAGATAGACTGGTGGAGCCAAGCTCTGCCCTTCCTGAAGCAGAAACAGGGACAGCCAACAGACCAAAGCCAAAGTAAAGGGGACCCCGTATCCTGCCCTCACCAGGCAGAAGGCAGCAGCCTCAAAGAGGGGAGCAAGTGGAAACAAGTCCATGCGCAGCAGGTGGGGAACCTTCTCCTTCTCACCCACCTTGCCATCCCACGTACCCCTGTGCAATAAGTACAAGGCTCTGGCTCTGGAAGGCCACTCAAGCAAGGATATGGATGACAGTCAAGCTACTCCAGAGGTAGCACCTAGGCCCAAAAGGCCCATGCCTCGGGTCATGACCACCCCAACAAAGAAGAAAAGGAGAGTTATAGTCGTAGGGAACTCCCATCTGAAGGGTACAGAGGGCCTGGTATGCAGAGCAGACCCTCCTCTCAGAGAAGTCTGCTGCCTCCCCAGGGGCCTGTGTCAAGGACATTGCTAGGAAACTCCCCAGCCTGGTACAGCCCGCTGACTGTTACCCACTGCTGCTCCTCCATGTGGGTGGGGATGAACCAGAGGCATGCACCACAAAAGCGATCAAAAGGGACTTCAGGCTCTTGGGGCAGTCACTGAAGGATTCGGGAGCGCAGGTAATATTCTCCTCCCTCCTTCCACTTGAGGGCAGCAATGGTGGGTGGAACAGGTGGATGCAGTCCATAAATGCATGGCTCCGTGGCTGGTGTCAGCGCCACAACTTTGGGTTCTTTGACAGTGGGGCAGCCTGCACGGCACCGGGCCTGATGAACCCTGATGGGATTCATCTCTCTCAAAGGAGGAAGAGGATCTTTGCCTGGAAACTAGCGGGGCTCATCGACAGAGCTTTAAACTAGGCTTGAAGAGGGAGGGGGATAACATCAGGCTTGCCAGCGACATGTTGTGGGATGATGTGCCCAGGTTGGAGGGATGGGGAGCTGGTGAGGGCCCTCAGCCTACTGCTCAGAGACGTGCTGGATGCACTACAGCACGCTTGAAGCCTAGATAAGACGAGCCAGGGACTCCGGATGCAACAGGAACCAACGGGGTAACACTGGGAAGATACATCAAAAGAATCCCAGCCACCCCAGCCAATAAGTCACCCTCATCGGGGGCACCTGAAATGCCTCTATGTGAATGCACAGAGCATGGGGAACAAACAAGAGGAGCTGGAGAGGTGTGTGTGCCTGCAAGACTATGACCTTATTGGCATTACAGAGACGTGGTGGGATAGCTTCTATGACTGGAGTGTTGGGATGGAAGGGTACAGGCTCTTTAGGAAGGACAGGCAGGGCAGGCGAGGAGGGGGTGTCACAGTCTGCATCAACAACCAGCTGGAGTGCATGGAACTCCACCTGGGGATGGAGGAGGAGCCCACCGAGAGCCTATGGGTCAAGATTAAAGGGAGGGTTGGGGCAGGGGACATGATAGTGGGGGTCTGCTACAGGCCACCTGACCAGGGGGACCGAGCAGATGAAGCCCTCTATAGGCAGACAGGAGCAGCCTCACGCTCACAAGCCCTGGTCCTTATGGGGGACTTCAACCACCCAGACATCTGCTGGAGGGACAATGCAGCGGAGCGTAAGCGATCCAGGAAGTTCCTGGAATGTGTCGATGATAACTTTCTCCTCCAAGTGATAGAAGACTCCACAAGCAGAGGTGCCATGCTGGACCTTATTCTCACCAATAAGGAGGGCCTGGTAGGGGACATCAAGCTCAAGGGCAGCCTTGGCTGCAGTGACCACGAAATGGTGGAATTCAGGATCCTCTGGGCAACGAGGAGAGCAGTCAGCAAGCTCACTACCCTGGCCTTCAGGAGAGCAGACTTTGGCCTCTTCAGGGATCTGCTTGGTGGAATACCATGGGACAAAGCCCTGGAAGGAAGAGGGGCCCAAGGCAGCTGGCTAATATTCAAGGGTCACCTCCTCCAAGCTCAGCAGCGATGCATCCCAACAAAGAGGAAGTCAAGCAAATCCACCAAAAGGCCCCCGTGCATGAACAAGGAGCTCCTGGGCAAAGTCAAACAAAAAAAGGAAGCCTACAGAGAGTGGAAGCAAGGGCAGGTAGCCTGGGAAGAATACAGAGAAACTGTCAAAGCAGCCAGGGAGCAGGTTAGGAAAGCCAGAGCCCTGACAGAAATTAGTCTGGCCAGGGATGTCAAGGACAACAAGAAAAGTTTCTATAGGTACATCAGTGATAAAAGGAGGATGAGGGGAAATGTGGGTCCCCTCCAGAATGAAATGGGTGACCTGGTTACCCAGGATATGGAGAATGCTGAGGTACTCAATGACTTCTTTGCCTCAGTCTTCACTGGCAAATGCTTGAGCCACACTGCCCAGGTCACAGAAGGCAGGGACTGGGAGAATGTAGAACCGCCCACTGTAGGAGAAGATCAGGTTTGAGAATATCTAAGGAACCTGAAGGTGCACAAGTCCATGGGACCTGATGAGTTGCATCTGCGGGTCCTGAGGGAACTGGCGGATGAAGTGGCCAGGCCACTTGCCATCATATTTGAGAAGTCCTGGCAGTCTGGCAAAGTTCCTGCCAACTGGAAAAGGGGGAACATAACCCCCATTTTTAAGGAGGGTAAAAAGGAAGACCGAGGGAACTACAGGCCGGTCAGTCTCACCTCCGTGCCTGGCAAGATCATGGAGCAGACCCTCCTGGATACTATGCTCAGGCCCATGGAAAATAAGGAGGTGATTGGTGACAGCGAACATGGGTTCACTAGGGGTAAGTCGTGCCTGACAAACTTGGTGGCCTTCTATGATGGGGTTACAGTGTCAGTGGGTAAGGGAAGGGCAGCTGACATCATCTACCTGGACTTGTGCAAGGCATTTGACACTGTCCTGCATGACATCCTTGTCTCTAAATTGGAGAGACATGGATTTGATGGCTGGACCACTTGGTGGATAAGGAATTGGCTAGATGGTTGCACTCAAAGAGTTGTGGTCAACGGCTCAATGTCCAAGTGGAGAACGGTGACGAGTGGCATTCCTCAGGGGTCGGTACTGGGACCGACACTGTTCAACATCTTTGTCGGTGACATGGACAGTGGGATTGAGTGCACCCTCAGCAAGTTTGCTGACGACACCAGGCTGTGTGGTGTGGTTGACATGCTGGAGGGAAGGGATGCCATCCAGAGGGACCTTGACAGGCTGGAGAGGTGGGCCTGTGCAAACTGCATGAAGTTCAACAAGGCCAAGTGCAAGGTCCTGCACGTGGGTCGGCACAATCCCAAGCACGACTATAGGCTGGGCGAGGAATGGCTTGAAAGCATCCCTGAGGAGAAGCACTTGGGGTATTGACTGATGAAAAGCTCAACGTGAACGGCAGCGTGCGCTTGCAGCCCAGAAAGCCAACCATGTCCTGGGCTGCATCAAAACCAGTGTGACCAGCAGGTCGAGGGAGGTGATCCTGCCCCTCTACTCTGCTCTTGTGAGACCCCACCTGGAGTACTGTGTCCAGCTCTGGGGGCCCCAGTACAGGAGAGACATGGAGCTGTTGGAGCGAGTCCAGAGGAGGGCCACGAAGCTGATCAGAGGGATGGAGCACCTTTCCTATGAGGACAGGCTGAGAGAGCTGGGATTGTTCAGCCTGGAGAAAAGGCGGCTCCTGGGAGATCTAATTGCAGCTTACCAGTACCCGAAGACGCCTACAGGAAAGATGGTGAGGGACTGTTTATCAGGGAGTGTAGTGACAGGACAAGGGGTAATGGGTTTAAGCTGAAGAAGGGTCAATTTAGATTAGATGTTAGAAAGAAATTCTTTACTGTGAGGGTGGTGAGGCACTGGAACAGGTTGCCCAGAGAGGTTGTGGATGCCCCTTCCCTGGAAGTGTTTAAGACCAGGTTGGATGAGGTTTTGGGCAACGTGGTCTAGTGGAGGGTGTCTCTGCCCGCAGCAGGGGGGTTGGAACTAGATGATGTTTAAGGTGCCTTCCAACCCAAACCATTCTATGATTCTATGATTCTATAACACAAGTGCAAAGTCCTGTACCCGGGACAAAGAGCCCAGTACAGGCTAGGACTGTGAGGCTGGGGAACAGCCTTGCTGAAAGGGACCTGGAGGTCCTAGTGGACAAGCTGAACATGAATCTGCAGTGTGCCACGGCAGCAACAAAGGCAAATCCCATCTTGGGCTACATCCCCAGGGACATTACTAGCACAGACAGAGACATGATCATCACACTCTTCTCAGCATTTGTCAGGTCACACCTGGGTATGGTGTCCAGTTCTAGTCTCCATAATTCAAGAAAGTCATGGGCAGACTTGAGAGGGTCTGAAGGAGGGCCACAAAGATGATCAAAGGATTGGAGAACCTGTCCTTTGAGAAAAACTGAAGGAGTTAGGTTTTTTTCTCCCTGGAAAAGAGAAGACTTATGGGGAACCTCATCACAATATTCCAGTACTTAAAGGGCAACTACAAAGTGGACAAAGGCTCTCCCTTCACAAGGATCTACATAAAGAATACAAGGGGCAATACATACAAGGTACACCAGGAGAGGTTTCATCTCAGTATAAGAAAGACATTTTTACAGTGAGAACAACAATTGACTGGAACAACGGCCTCAGAGATGTGGCAGAGTTCCTATCACTTAAGGTTTTCCAGATGCAATTGGACTGGGTGCTGGATACTCTAATATGGGCTCCCTTTCCTAAGAAAGGGTGGACCAGATGATCTTTCAAGGTCCATTCCAACCTGGGCAACTGTATGATTCTATGATTTTATAATTTTATGAACCTTTTGTGACCTGAATGGAAAATTTTTGTCCACATGATTTCCTGTCATATAGTCAGTAAACAAAATGTGCAAATTTAGGGCATATGAAAAAAAGAAGACATGGTCCTACCTTTAGTGGCCAGCAATGGCTAAAAAGTTGTGGCTGCCAAAGTCTGTCAAGGATTTCTTCTCTACACAGGTTTACAGATCATTTGCACTAGTACAAATTGGAATGGAGACTCTCACATCATGAGATACCCATCTCAGTTAGGAAGTCATAACTGATGGCGCAGAGTTGACAAAGAATAGCTTTCTGAACAACCTCTCAGCTTTAACTGAGTATATGGCCACTTCTCAGTAGCTTCAAAACAAATGTGAATAGGCTGTTTTAAAGGAGAACTTTGTACTGAGGCAGACTGGTCACACCTTTACATGGCCAAGGGCAACTTTTTTTTTATTGCTCCCATCTTCCCTTTACCTGACCATGCAATGGTTTCTTTTCATCACATCTCCAGATTAGATTTCTGGTCTATCTTTACTATGTCCACCTCACAGGAGTCAAGTGGTTAACTTTGGAGCTGAAATCCTAGTCCAGTCCTTTTCCGCTAGAATGTGCAGGTTTTGGTGTTAGCATGTTTTCGAGCCTAAGATAAACTCTCCTGGCCCTGGCACTGCAGGTTTAGGTACACAGAGAATGCTTGTGGTCACTGAATACCAGTTGCAAGATTGTGAGTGGTACCTAGAAGGATGAATCTGCTGCCTAGGAGGGCATCTGCTTGTCTTTCAGCTATTGAGGATTAGAATTGCTGGACATAAATCACTGGCTAATTTAGATCATATGGGAAAAATATGAAGTTGATAAAGGCAATCACCAGATGAGGAATTGAAAGAACTTAATTAGATGAGGTACATAAAAGACTGAACTCATTGCTAACATCGGCTTTTTCTTTGCACTCAAACGTTTTGCCTCTGTGGCTATCCTTTCATGCTAAATTGGAAAGCTTTGCTGGTATTACAATTTTGCTTATTATATTCCAGATTAGGTAAAGAGCTTGTTGATGTATTTTGCTATTTGCCATGAGAAATGTGACCTTCAGAAATCTTGATTCCTCTGCCAGAAACATGAAAAGGGCTTTGAATGATTTCCAGAGAAATTTAGAAGGGTTGAATCTTGAAACTTGAATTCCTTCCTTCCTTCCTTCCTTCCTTCCTTCCTTCCTTCCTTCCTTCCTTCCTTCCTTCCTTCCTTCCTTCCTCCCTTCCTTCCTTCCTTCCTTCCTTCCTTCCTTCCTTCCTTCCTTCCTTCCTTCCTTCCTTCCTCCCTTCCTCCCTTCCTCCCTTCCTCCCTTCCTCTCTTCCTCCCTTCCCCCACCTCCAAAGGACATGCCAGGATCCTGAAAAAGCAGAGCTTCTGCCAGCTGCTTAGCTGAGAAATAGGTAGGTATTTCTGAATATCCATGTCAGCTTGTTCCCACCTCCTCCTCCAGTGATAAACTATTGAAGACAAGGAATGTTGATGCAAACTTCCTCCTCTCCCCTCAGACACACAGGATCTCTCAAACTGCTGCAACTGCTCATGCCTGCTGTAATGAATGTATGCCTTTGTCTTTAATCCTCTTTTTGGTTATCTGATGCCTGGCATTCTTTTTATATATATATATATGTATGTACTTATATTATATACATATTTACTGTTCCTGGCTCTCTTTCAGTTTAGGAGTTCATAAATGGCAGGATCATCAACTGCATAGTTTTTCTCTTTTTATTAAAGAAGACATAAGGAGAGAGAAAAAAGAAAATAGAAAATAAAGAGTAGCTCTGCAATATGTGCTTTCAAAGACTTGATTAATTCTTTCATAGGAAAAAACTTGGTTCAGTGAGCTCTGCTGCTAGTAAATTACCTTCTGGTCTATCTGGAATACTTGCTGGAAAATATTTTATTTTGCTGTCAACATCAAATCTGAATGACTGTTTTGTTGACCATTCTGGTGCACAGTTTGAAATGTTACAAACTCAAACAACATCCCTCACCTCCATGACTCATTTTTGAACTCCATGAAATCCATGTTTGAAATTAAGAGTAACAGGTTCTTTACTGAGATTTACATACAATGCTACAGAACTTGTCTATTAAGTGGCCTGTTCTCACCTGGCTCTAATATAATGTGCCATATCTTCCTGTATGTCCTTAATTAACAGATTTTGTTGTTCCTCAAATTTTAACAGGCTGTTTGACTCAGAACTCCCACAAGTAGCCAGGGTATTTTTTCCCCTCCACTAAAGACAATCTTTGATTTTTTGCCTTTTCTTAAGCCCAAGATCTCCAGACTTTGCTACTGTTTTCAGTGCAAGAAGGAAAAGAGTAGGCTCAGTCTGAATTAATAATACTGTGAAACTGCTCAACAGGCTCCAAATAACTTCACAGTTACTTCACATTTGACACGTGTGTGCTGTTATGATAGTAATCTGTCCTGGCTCTTCATCACAAGCAGAACATCAGCTCTAAATGAGCAAGGAAGGAGATTGGATATCACCTGAGCATTTTCACATTGTCCTGAGGAAATGCAAATTAAATGAAGGGTTTCTCCATGCTCAGTTTTAGAACTGCCCAATTAAAGTAAGCATTTTTGTAAGAATACTTTTATGCCTTTCAGATAGTCTTCTACACTAATTAAGCTGGGAAATGACTCTACATCAAAAAATACAAAAGAAATTAAGGTTAGCTCACATTATAACCCAGTTGAGACAGCAGTAAAAGTCTAAAGTCTGTTCATGAAAATAGTCCTGACTTTGTGCAGTTCAGGCCAATGGTCTGAATCTGGGTTACTAGATTCCAGGTGAGTATATCAGAGAAAGAAGTTATTGGTTATTGAGGAGTCAGATGTTCCTTTCTTCCTTTTTTTTTTTAGTTCTCTTTTCCAATAATGGTTGAGTATTCCACCAGTTTTTGTCAGAATAACCCTCATGAAAACAATAATAAAACAGTTCAATAGTTTAAATTAATTACTCATGACCAGATATATTCCAAACCATTTTCCATGTTGTTCAACACATAATACTTCCATTGTTTTTCACAAAACAAACAAAAAACCCCCATTACAGTGAAAAACCACCCTCAATGCCCAGTCCACCTATAAGCTGTTAGAAAGATCAGATATATCTCACTCAGAGGCCAAATCCATGAACATTTAAGGAAAGACCTCCAAGTGTTCCAAGCATGTGACACACCTAAAAAAGTGTAGCAAAGCAGTCATCAAGGAACCACCACCCAAGCTGAAGGACATCAGTAGGCAAATGCAGTCTGAGGGCATCATACATGTTCAATGTATCAACCAGTATTCAATCTAACTTGATGCAGCAGTAGGAGAAAATACTGCTAATGTATCTTACCGTCAAAGTACCTCATATTTTGGTAAAAGGCTATGTCTAAAGAATATAAGTCTGTCTATAGAGAATATACAGGATAAGCTTGGGTAAACATAGCTTTTTTATTTCATGACTGTGCCCTGAAACTATCTCTTCACTGAGACGAGTCTTCATGGGGTGACCTTATTCTTTAAAAATATGAGACCATTTCACAGTGTATCATGTAACAGTAATGCTTATATGCTTATAGAAAGTCCTTTGAAATAACAGCAAGGCTTTTTTAAATATTTTTTGAGCCATTTTAATATTTTTTCACTCTTGCTAGAACTACTGATAATACAGACCTATCTAGATAAGTCATTTGTATGAGATGTCATATTTGTCCTGGATAATGGCGATGTGAAAAGGGATGAAGCCTTGTCAAGATTATTCCATTTCCATTATGTTCATTTCATACTGTTTTACAATGTTTTTAATTTAAGCCACCCCCAAAAAAATTTCTTTGGTGCAGTGCACAAATTTGGCACTGCACCCTCCCCTTTCCAAAATGATCTGATTTCAGAAGTCAGGCCAAGCAGAGATTATGCATACATGCACTTTAATTTTTTTGTTATACAAACAAAATGAAAATTCCCTTTCCTACATTTTGTTTGCAGTGTGGATATGGAAAGATTAGAATATTCAAAATCAGACTAATCCTCTTATGCTTATATTTAGTGCTGCGTTAACGGCTGTTCATGATCATTTTTGGAGAAGTTTGTAGTGTTACTTTCCTAGCTTTACAGATTACACACTGAATCTGACAAAGTCCTCACTGGCCACTCCATTTGACTTTGTTTTATTCTTGATGTGTCACTGACATCATCTTGATTGGCTTAAGTGACCTTCAACACCTTCAGGAAAACAACATCCACCCCCCTCCATGCCTTCCTTGCCCACACTTCTAGCAGCAAAGCTGGTTCCAGACTAGAAAGAGCCAACTGCTTCTTCAGTGCAGGTTTCACCCACATGTGCTGAAGATGTTTCTGTTTCATCCCACGGCATTCAGATGAGAGGAGGAGGAAGTACACATTCTCCAGTACCATCAAAATCTAACTCCTCCTGAAATAAAGAGCTTCTTCCAAATAAGAGGTCAGAATTTTTGAAGATAAAAGCATCTACCACACTTTCCTAAAGTTTCCCTTCAAAGTCAAAAGTTGACTATGATCTGTGCTACCTGTCGGCAAATATGAAAGTACTTTCAATTTATCTATCTAGTGCTTTAGCTCTGGTGGTCATAGTGGGTATCTTAGACTGCTGTTTATAAACTGAAGGCTAAGGATGACAAGGAAGATTTAAAACAAAGGACAATCTTTTTTTAGACCCATGGGCATTTTCTTTCTGTTTGCCAGCTGTTCAAGAAGTGACTGTGCTACAGGAAAACCAGGCATTGTAGTGGATTTACAATATTTTGTTAGAGTCTGCTTGATACCTACATAGGAAAAAATTGTGGGTATTTTACAAACTGTTCCAAACAGCCATACCAAAACCTGTCTTTCACTCTTTTAATTCTTGTATGCTGGCATCTTATAACCACATTTTCTTTAAAAAAAAAAAAAAAAAAAGAAAAGAAAAAGTCTAAATTTATGAGTGTTATAGACTTACAGCTCACATCATTGTCTCATGACTATCTAAAGTCAGTTGAAAGCCTACTGGCTTCCTCAGTGGCTGTATTGTCATCCACCCATAATTTTGAATATGAGGATGTCACAGAATCTTTTGAAGCAGCATAACCACTGTCAGAGGCTGACAAATTATCATGCAGGCCACAATTCTGCTTAGCAAAGTGCTCAGCTTCTCCCTCATTAACATTCCAGATAAGGAAACACCTTCGCTTCTGATTTGCTTAAACCAGACCAGCAGGCAGTGCACTAAACTCTTCAAAGGCAGCTGCCCTTAACCTTTTACATTTCAGTGCTTTACTTTTATCATTCTTTTCAAATAAACTTAAAAGTTCCTGTTTACACCATTGCCAGTCCCAGAGCATTTGCTGGCCAGTCCCAGGGCAATTTTGATACGCAGCACTTCAGCTAGAATCTGTTTTGCCCTTCACAACCATTGACTTTTCCAATAAGGCTGTGATTCTTTTGAGAATATGCATACACATACAAACATACATGTGCACACATGCACGTGTGCGCGTGCACACACACACACATATATGCATCACAGACTTACAGCACCACAACGAGGCTGAGGCTGACCGGTACCTCAGCAGATAAGTCAGTTCGTCTCCTGCTCAGAGCGGGGTCAGAGCCCCTCTCCTGCACAAGGAGGGGCATGTCCAGGTGAGTTTGAATATGTCTGAGGATGGAGGTTCCACAGCTTCTCTGGGAAAACTGTGCCAAAATTTGACCCTACCATCACAGTAAAGAAGTTTTCTTATGTTTAAATGGAATTATATATTTTTTTTTTCCCAGTTTCTGCTCATTACCTCTTGTCATGTCATTAGACACCACTGAGAAGAGTCTGGTTGTCCTGATTCCAGCAGCTGTGTGGTGCTTAGCTGCTGCCTGGGGTTAAACCACAACAGTCCTTTTTGGTGCCTAACATGGGGCACAGAGGGTTCGAGATAACAACAGATTTGATTGGAATGTGCTAGATCAAATTTTATAGCTGTTATTACGGTTTAGCTATTAATTGGCAGAATCCTGTGCTTGCCATGGGGCTTGCTTGCCTTACAGAAAATTAGACTCTCGTGGTTGTTAGTGGCTGCTTTTTGCTTTCGCTGCTTGCTCCACTGCTGCACTGCTGATCATCTTACTGTGCTGTGCCTGGGAACACTTTGATAACAGCAATGGTGATGTGTCTGGCCTGGCAGGTGGCCAGGGCATCGCTGCTGTTTCTGTGCTGCTGTACCCGACAGGCTGGAACTCCTGTGTGAACTTGAGTCAAAGGGACTGTGACTTGTGGATGAGCCCACATGGGAGCAGGACACCGCAAAGCATCTGTGGCTGTGAATAAGTCCACACCAGAGCAGGTACATCTCAAAGTGTCTGTGGCCGTGGTTATGTCTGTGCCACAGCAGGCATACCTCTGGAGGGGTTGTGGCCCAAGGATAAGTTCATGCTGCAGCAGGTACACCTTGAAGCATCAGCGGTTGTGCATGAGGTCATGCTGGAGCACTTCAAAGCATGTGGTCATGGGTAAGCCCATGACAGAGCAGGTACACCCCTGAAGGGACTGCAGTCATGGGTAAGGCCATGTTGGAGCAGGTTTACTCCTGAAGGAACTGTGGCTGTGGGTGAGGCTATGCTGGAGCAGGTATATCTCTAAAGGCATTGTGGTCCATAGATAAGGCCACACTGGAACAGGTGCACCTCAAAATGACTGTGGCTGTGGATAAGTGCCACAGCAGGTGTACCCCTGGAGACACTGTGGCTCATAAATAAGGCTCCACTTGGAGCAGGCACACCCCTAAGGGACTGCAGTCTGTGGAAAAGTCCTAGGTATAGCGGGGCAAGGCGAGGAGTTCATTGCAATGTTAAACCTGATGGTCTGACCTAAAGGGACCAGGGGTGGAGATTGTAATGGAAATACCATTAAATTGTTCTAACCTGTGATTTGAGTTGCGTGTTATAGGAATTAGTACAGCAGGAACCATTCGAACCAACAGAGGACAAGTCTTACAAGAAGCAGTGCAAGTGCAGCAGTGACCCAAACTGAGCTGGCTTTGGTGCCCAGTTAACTCCATCCACACACCATCTCTCCTGTCCTGAGTGACCACGATAACAGATGGAGCCCAAAGTCATGGACTGAAGGAACGCAGTGGACATTTTGTACCCCTTCATTATAACTACTATGCTTGTAGAACTGCAGGTGAGAGATCCAGGTTATTTTTGATCACAAGTATGACCTAAGGGAGCTGCTACACTCCAAAGAACAGAGAGAGATTTTTGGGTTTGGGGTGGTTGTTTTTTTTTTTTTTTTTTTTGAAGTCACAGCATTTCTGGAATTGAGGTTGAAAGTGCTGAAATTTTATATCAGGGAAACTAGTAGTTCTATACATAGGCGAATTAATAAAACTTCACTTCCTAGATTGTGGACATATTTTCTGATGCCTAATAGTATGTCATAGCTGATGGAGGTTTTGTTTTGTTCTTTTCCAGTTCGATAGTTTCTCTGCCTTATGTGGCTATTCTGTTTCTTAATAAGGCTTAAGTGCATGCCACTGCCTTCACCAAAGGAATATTTCTCATTCACTTGTTTTCAGTAATTTTACTCTCTTTGAATTCTCCATTCCTTTGGCAAGTTTCAATGACATTTGTCTAAGGATTCAAAAAATGGAAGAAAAGAAAGTGCAACACACATAATATGAAGAAAAAAACAGCTTTAAACTTGAAATGCAGATTTTACCTAAGGAACCTGAGCTGAGAAATGGCACATACCTGTTCAGCATAGAATCATAGAATTGCAGAATGGTTTGGGTTGGAAGGGACCTTAAAGATCATCTAGTTCCAACTCCCCTGCCAGGGGCAAGGACACCCTCCACTAGAATAGATTGCCCAAAGCCTCATCCAGCCTGGCCTTGAACACTTCTAGAGAGGTTATCCTAGCTTCAGTTCAGGAGGTAAAGACTAGTACACACTGTAATGCTGTACACAAAGGTATAGAATTTTTGAAGTGAGAATGGGCAGTTTTCTTCTCTTTCCTATATTCTTACTTTGGTGCTTATGTCGGCTTCTCAAGGAAGAACATAGCAGGCTCTAGCCCATGTCCTACTGCTAAATCACTGTGAAGGGCTTTCTGTGCTTATGAAATCCCAAGAAACAATGCACAGGTTCACCTCATTCATATTCCCTCACACATACAAAAACAGAGGACATTAGAAGTGGGCAGCTCCTGCTGCAGGTCTGATTTTTGGGTATGCATGAAAAGTGAATGTGAACATTACTTTTGCAGTGTTCAATTGTGTTCATTACATGACTATCCTCAGAGAAACATCTGCTAAGCTCACAATAAACACTTGCATTCAGTGCCTTTTGACTTCCACCATAGCTTCTCAGTGTTTGCTTCTCCTAGCAAGAGCCAATTTTGTTTTGCAGATTGATCACAGTCATGATCAGTGATTCATCCTCTCCAACCATGTCTTTCAGCTGCTACCTATTTTCAGTTTTGAGTATCATCTAGGTATTCTAAAGTCTATGAATATTGCATGTAAGCAGGGAATAATGCTGTCTTCTCTGAAAAAAGAACCTGAGTAGAGTCAAACTGTTATATTTCCTCCATTGTATCTCCTTTTACTGTATCTATCTCATCTCTGCTACTTCTGGTGCTAGAATTCCTATATTAATAATAGGAATACTGATTTTCAAATTTCTATCAATCTCTGGTTTCTTCAGTATCCTATACTGCTGACATTACAGCTTCAAGACACTCTAGAGACAAAAGTAAGCTGTTAGGAAGAACAAGAAAAAAACCCTCAAAACTACTCACAGAAGAGATGCCAGATATTTCTAGCTGCTCTCTAGTGGGAATTATAGATAGATATAGAGTCAAAAACACCCAGACAAGCAATGAAAATCCAAACCCAGAATTACTTACTTTCTAACATACATACTAATAAAAGGTTTAAACATATTCCATGTTTTTATTGGACTCCATGCCACCATGCCTCCCAACCTGCAAGACATGCCTTAAACCTGCAAGACACATGAATATTTCAAAAAATAAAACAGGAAGATACATTTAAAGATTGCTTTAATGTCCAAGGCAGCAGACTAGGTCCTTGCATTTTTGTTCATATGACCAAAAATAAGTTTGGTATCAGATCAGGTCCACAGAATACTTTAGATTTAGTTCTTCAGAAGACAATTCATTAGGTCAAAGAAACATGCAGATTATTCTTAGTTATGCAGTTCCCACTGATCTGAATCTCATGTATATAAAGAAAAAAATCTGAAGAAAAATGTCCCTGGTGTCCTCTACAAGCCTTTTTCTACTTACAGTATTGTTCAAGATCATCCCTGCATGTACTCCAGGATGAGACCTGTCTAACTTTTTTACATTAAGGGATAAAGCTTCAATTATAATGTTGAGTTGAAGAGAGAGTTTGATTTACCAGTGTTAAAGTTGCTGTGACCGTGTGACTTAGAAATAATCACAATTACAAAAATATAGTTCTCTGAAAACTTAAGGATAAATTAAAGCAATGTTTGACTGTCAATGCATGCTTTAAAAGACTTTGAACTAAACCCCACACGATATTAGAAAATACAGAATTTGAAAGACCAATGGAAGTGGGTGCACTGTGGACCTGAACTAATGCCAGTTGAAGTCAATAATATGGTTTCCATTCACATCAAAAGGATTACTATCAACCTAAAGCATTAATTTCCATGCCATAACATTATTAATAACTGGAAAGCTTTATTTCCCTACTAATACTTGGAAGACTGCAATTTTCCCTACCAATAAATGTAGGACTTTGTTACAAAGAAGACCTTTCCAAAGACAAGAGCAAGTTGAAGGTGGGGAGGTTTCTATGGAAAGGTGATAACTGCAGAGCTCTTAAACAGGTTGCAGAAAGATATATGTCTCTGGCACCTCAAAGAGAAGGATGTTCAGAAGCACAGAGAAATATTACACATTTAATTAATTTGAATTAAAAAACCACACAAAAAGAAGTTCAGTAGACTAAGAAATCTTCCAGAGGTGTTATCCAAGCAAAATTACTGACAAATACAACAAAAAAGTTGCATGTGCAGGCTCACCATTGAAAGTTTTTCTAGACTAGGACTACAGACATCAAGACTGAAATGGCAGAGCTAATTGAACTGCTGTGTAGCAACTCAGTAACTGCCAGATTTAAACTACTGACCTGGATCCTTCTTCTTGCCCTTCTTGAAGATGACGGTGACATTTGATTTCTTCCATTTCTCAGAAACCTTCCCCAGTCTCCCCAGTCTCTCAAAGATGATTGTGTGTTCTCACAAGGACATGGGCCAACTCCTTCAGCAGTTGTGGGTGCATCCCATGAGGACAGATGGACTTGCACGTAATCAGTTTCTTTAAGTGTTCACCACTCTGATCCTTCTCCGATTGAGGAAAAGTCTCCAGTGTGCCAAACTTTCTTAGTGGCCTCAAGGGCTTGGGAATTGTTGGAGGTTGGTCTTACCAACAAAGACTGGGGTGAAGAAGACACTGAGTAGCTTGGCTTTTTATTTATCCTTTATACCCAGATCTCCTGCCCCATTCAGCAGAGGCCCACTTACTCCCTGTAGAAGATGATTTGATGCTGATGTACTTGTAGAAATCTTTCCTGTCCTTTATGTCCCTGACCAGATTTTACTCCAAGTGGGCTTTGCCTTTTCTAACTCCACACCTGCACAATCAGATAGTCTCTCTATATTCCTCCAAGGTCACCTCCATTCCTTTATATGTTTTCTTGAGAGCTCCTTGTGCATCCAGGCATCCTTCTGTTAGCTTTGCTTGAAATCCTACAGATGGGAGTGAACCATTTCTGAGCTTGGAGCAGGTGATCCTTGAAAAATCAACGAGCTCTTCTGGACTTCTCTCCACAATCATTTCCCATGGGATTCTTCCAAGCAGATCCTTGAAGAGGCCAAAGACTGGCCTCCTGAAGTCCAGGGCTGTGGCCCTTATTTTTGCCTTGCTCTCTCCCCTTAGGATCCTGAATTCTACCGTCTCAGCCAAGGCTGCCTTTGACTTTCACACCCCCTCCAAGTGAGTCATTTCTTGTCTGTGAGTGTGAAGTTGTGGGATGCTGGACTTGTCCAGGTTTGTTGGTGCTGAACACAGGGCCATTATGAGCTGGCAGAAAGGGCCCCGGCAGGGGGTGTGGGGGGGTGTGGCGGGGTGTGTGTCCAACTTGGGTGAGAGCAGGGATTGAGCAACTTGCTTATCTTGTACTGATAAGCACTGGACCTGGACAGGGGCAGGAGATGAGCAATTCATTCATCTTAACAGATGCAGCACTTGATGGTCTGCTCCTCAATCAACTAAGTGACACCTGAGGTGAAGGGGAGCCTTCACAGCTCCGTTACTTCCATAAAACTAAACAGACCACTGCTCCTCTGTACTGAATGCCTTTGTCCTCTGCCACTTCACCCCCCCCAGCCCTGATCAACTGAACAACAAGCCTTGTTAAGGGTCAATCGGCATACCATACTTGACTTAATCCCACCTCGCCACAAGGATAAATCTGGCATTTACAATCCTATTTTTTGAGGACGAGAACTCCAACTACCCAGATGGGTCGACGGGCCTGGACGTCTCTCCCCCCTCAAGCAGGGACACCTCTTTGGTAAGACTTGCGCCTCTGATTATGTCAGATGTTACCCCGGGAAAAACTATCATTAACAAAAGCGCTGAACTATTAACTTGAGCTCAAAATTGTTGCAGTAAGTGCATTTATCAATGGCAATTCTGAACTTTTTATATCTGTTGCCTCAATAAATTACCTATTTTTTTCAACTTTGCAAGACTGTTTCAGTGAAAGTCCTTAGTGGGCCTCTGACAGGCAAACGTTGACTCTGATAAGTGGCTACACATAATCCTTTGGACATAAACCGTTGACCAAGTCTGGGACTAAGACTGGACCTAGCCGCACCTAGGCTCCTCTCTGAGAAGGAGTTTAGAAAGCAAGGGGGTCCTTTCTGAACCTCATGACTCAACGGGAGGGCCTCCCTCAGCCACACATCAGACTTGTACCCTTTTATGCAACAGAAGTCCAGCAGAGCACCTCTTCTCATTGGGTCCTCTGTCTGTTTGGTCAGGAAGCTGTCATTGATGCTCTCCAGGAACTTCCTGGACTGTTTGTTTTCTGCTGTATTGTTTCTCCAACTGATATCAGGGTAGTTGAAGTTACTCACAAGCGTGGACTGTGAATGTGAAGTTACTTCTAGCCTCATCTACTTGTTCTTCCAGATCAGGTGGCCTATAGCATACATTCATTATGTCACCTATACTGGTTTGCTCTTTAATCCTTACCCATAAGGTCTCAGTTGGCTCATCATCCATCCCCAGGCAAAAATCAGTGTCATACAACTGCTCTTTCATATAAAGAGCAACTCTCTCTCCTCATCTTCCTGCTCTGTCCTTCCTAAAGAGCCTATATCTCTCTTCTGCAGCACTCCAGTCATGCAAGACATCCCACCACACCTCTGCAATCACAACAGGATCAGAGACCTGCAAATAAACACAGATGTCTAATTTCTCATGTTTATTCTCCATGCTGCATACATCGCAGTACAGGTACTTCAGAGAGGCACTCTGGCATGCTGATTTCCCAGAAAAAGTCTGGGTTGGTTTATTGGTTTTTTTTTTAATTCCATAACTGTGCTTTGTAGGGACTTCCTTGCATACATGAAAATGCTTGAGGTGACTCTGCTTAAGACCTGTTTTATTGATTTTGTATTCTCTTTCATTCATCTCACTCCAGGTCCTATGCTGTTTGACACTCTCTCACAGGTGTTAAATTTACCCCTCTCATGCGGATCCTGATTTAAAGCCTTTCTTACTAGATCAGTCTTACTGACTAAGATACCTCCACCCTGCTTAGTGAGATGGATCCCATCCTTGTTTTTAAGCGACCTCCACCTTTGCAGCCACCCCACTCACTCTTCTCCCTTTGCAGGTCAACTGGTGCAACTGACATAAAATTTAACTACAATACTTGTGTAAGCTAGAAACTCCTACTCACTACTAGCCTGAAAGAGAGCTCTTTCTAGACAGGAGGTTATAGTTACCATTTTAATTTTAGTACATGGATTTCTGCATGTCACAATCTCCCTCAGGATTTCAGAGGATCAGATCATCTTTCTTACTTTCCTATGTATCAGAGGGCTTTCCTGGCTCTCACTGCTAACCACCTCTCTCTCACTTCTGACTTATTATTTCAACTGCCAAATTAGCCCTTGGAATTGATTGAGGAAGAGTGCATCCATAACAGACAGCATATTCATGGAAATTAAAAAAAAAATGTGAAAAAATGAAAGAGAAAAAAAGCATGCATTTGTTGGACTTCCACCACCAGCAGAGGTGCATGATCTCTCTCCTTGCTGCCACAGATACTTTTCTTGATCCTGAAAAACATGGGTGTCAGGCTGCATTGTGCCAAGAGAGTCCATCCTGCTGATCCATGTGCTGCTTTCTCTGCTTTGAGACAACTCAGAAATTACAGTCATGCTCTGTCATTTTCTCTTCCTCTCTTCATTTCCCACTACAAGCCTATTTACATCTAACTAATCGAGGAAGTCAGTTTATAAGGCTGCCAAAATGGAGGGCTACTTAATCTGTTTGGTGAGGCAAATGTTATTGTGGTAACACAGATGGCATTGCCATGTTTACCTGGCTTATTAAAGACTCTCAGTCAGTCAGGAATGAAATAACTATCCTACCTTCCACAAACACCCACCAAAAAACTTAGTGACAGTAAGTCTACTTATTGACTTGTATCCTATTTACTAAGTCATATATGCTTACATCAACCCGTATGTTAATAAACACATGATGAAGTTCTCAAGTGGGAATAGATGCATTGCCTATACATGGCTCTGATTGGAGTGAGGTAATTTGAGATAATGGTGACCGATAAGTATCAAACTCCTCATATGCAGATTCTCAATCTTTCTTTCCATGCCTGTCTTCTAAGGACACCGCACCAGTTCCTAGGTCAAGGTTTTTCATAAATGCTAATTTCCTTTATTTTACTGGAAAGCTGATCTTATGGTAGTTGTTCGTATTATTCCCCCAAATCACATCAGTTTAATTATAGTTGCCAGCATCCTTTTTACTGTGAATGAGATTCAACCTGTTGATGTCATTGGCTTATTTTGTACTACATGCTGCTGCACAACATTTGCTATAACATCATCTTTGGTAATCAGGTCAAGTAACTAGAAAATTTCCTTTATTGACTGATTCTATGGAGTCATCATGGCCTCTCAGTGCTAATTCTTTCTCTCCTGGCACAAAAGATAATTACTTCTATTACTGTCCTAAAATAACATATTTAATTGACAGTCATTTTCTGAAGATGCCCATTAGTTCAATGACACCTCAGTTTCCGTGTGACAGGGATTGAGTGTATAATTTATTTATCCTTGGAACCTCAGTCCAGTACTAAAATGTGATGAATAGTAAAGAACAATTTTTTTACTCTGTTTTTCAGTGTGCTTTAAGAGAGGCTAAAGAATGCTAAGTATTTTTGCCACAGTAGAGGAGCTGGGAGGACAGAGGTACTCACACTGGTAGTTGTGAATACCATACAAGATATTGATGGATTTGTCAGTGGTTTCACAAGCACAAGGAAATTTGAAATTCTGCATAGCATAATATGTGAAAAGTAGGGGGTGATAAGCTTCCCAGCAGATGCCCCACCTTATGCACAGATAGAGCCACTCTCTAAGTTCGCAGTTCTGCAATTTAGTAATTATTATAAGGTAAATATTTAGATTCAGTTGAAGTTTTTATACTTTGTTGCCTTGGAGATTCTGCTTGCAAGTAACCAACAAACAAAAAAACAAACCTGTCACACTGTAAGAGTTATACACTGTGTACAACTTCATTCATTCTTCCAGAGACCTCCCATATGATTTCATACAAACATTTTTTTTTCCCCCCAACCAAGTCCTTAGTCTGGAAGCACACCTGGGTTGCTCTGGTTTTGTTTTTAAATTGGTTTTGTTTGTTTGTTTGGTTGTTGTTTGTTTGTTTTGTTTTGTTTTGTTTTGTTTTTGGTTTTGTTCTTGTTTTTTAATGAAGCTTAGTTCCCCTGCTTTCTATGCTAAATTTAGTGTACTTAAAATTTCCATTTTACTTTGAAATTGAAATAAAAATTATTTTAACCAGTTTTGACCATCCCTTAGTAAGGCTTACTTTCTTATTGCCTAAAGATCCCTTCCAAGTCTCATCTCCTCTCCTGACACACAGAATAGCATAAAAATCATTAGATAAATACACAATCTAGTATGTGGAAATCTTTTTTATCCTTACAGAGGTATGCTTCTTATTTTTAAGCACAAGTCAGACAACCAGTAGAAACTGCTATTTCACGTTCACCTGTTTCCTCTCTTCTTTGAGTCCCTGTGATATGGAAAATGAATATATATTCCATTTCGGTATGCATTGCAAAAATTAAAATGGAACCACCATTGAGCGGGTATATGTTGTAAGCAGGATCTTCCACCATTTTACACAGGAACCATTTATCCAGGACATCCTCTTATTCAGAAGTCTTGTAATAAAACAACAATAAACTGCAAAAGTATGGAAATATGATGCCAAAATGCTTATCATAAAAGGTGTACCTTGAAATTCAGCTTTCATTACTAGATTTATAAAGAAAAATATTTATTCATGGTAAGTCATCATAGTTCTTCCTACGTTTTATGACATTTTACTTAATTTCCCCATATGTATCCAGTATTTCTGTGGCTACTCAGAATAAACTGGACATCATTTCTTCTACATTCCTTCCAGAAATCCAAAATTTAGAGAAAATTTTCAAGATAATACTTCTACTGCTCTCATCTGCAGAGACATAAGATGTTTTACGGCTTGTTTGACCCAGAGACAAGGAATGCAGAACAAGAAGTCAGGAGCGCTTCACCCCTAAACCCTGACAGTCTCTCATATGACACCTGACCTTGGCTATCCACTTTGAAAAGCTAAGTTGTTGTAAGCATCCAAAAGTATTAGCTACCATTAAAGACTACTCTGACAAAAGAAACCCTAACAGTTTGACAGTGGTATGAAATTGTGTACTTTATAGAAAACACGTGCCACTAGCAAATGTAATTTCTTCTTATGAATGAATTATTTCATAATGGAAGAGATCTTTCTGTATTGTCCTTCCTTCAGTTTATGAAAAAGCACTGGACCAGATACAGTAGTTGTAGAGTGGGTATTCCAAGCCAGATGTAGTATCGACAAAGTCATAACTAACAAGTTACTGGATAAGATGGTATGACAGACAAGACTTCCCTTGACACAGACATATTTTCATGGACTTGATATAAAAAGAAAAGCCTCCAGAAAACAAACAAACAAACAAACACACAAACCAACCCCAAACCAAACCCCCAAAACCAACCAACCAACCAAACCCCAAACCAACAAAACACCATATATAACTGGTGTGATCTAATTTTTTTCTTAACCTGCTTTTGAGATGCATAATTAATTAGAATTTATTCTAGATTCTGAAACTGGAAAGCACTTCCTACGGGCAAGTTACATTAAAAAATAGTGCTGCAGTTTGGGAACAGTAATGATGAGCGTCTTTTTTCTTCTGTACAGCTGGAACTGCAGAGAATGCTGACATCCGCAGGCTAACAACCATATGTGAAGTTTGGCCATCTCTTCAAGTTTCAACCAGTGACCCAGAGGTCATAGAAAAGCTGTAAGCAGTATTCCTAACTTTGTGAGACCTCTGCCTTTCTTGTTAGGTGAAAGCCCATGGGGAATGCACGAAGCTCGTATTATAAGAGATTGCTCATACAGCTTTGCAGGGTCAGCTGAAAACAAATTTCTGGCAGTCTGTGGAAGGCTTATTAACAAGACCTGTTTTGGACAAAAAAGAATTGCCCAATTAATGCTTTTTAATAAAACAGTGGCAGGCCAGCCCTCTTATTTGACATCCTTCACGTCCTTAGATGCCGGAAATACTGCCTGTACAACATCTGGTAATCCTCCAGCAGAAATAATAAATAGCACTGGAAAAGAAATATTCTTCCTGCCTGTATAACAGGTCATTGATACTTTCTACCACAACTGTGTGACATGACTGAGGTGAATAGAATAACTAGTAATGAAAACAAACTCTTTTCTGAACCATTTCAGAAGACATTTCTGGACAACTGATCCTTTTCTACTGTCATTCAAAGATGTGGTGTCTCAGAGGACTCAAGCTTGTTATTTCTTTTGATATGTTTGTGAAAGGAGAAATAATATAACAGAAGATGGAATGTCATCATTCTCCAATGATACCCATTCCTAAGTGTTACTTTCTGTGACTACAGGCAGACATGGCTGTTGCCTCAGTTGCCACAACTGGCATGTGGGTGGGAGACAGTAGGGTATGCTCCAGCGGGTCAAGGAAGAGCGGGGATGCTAAAGAAAGGGAGTGCTTCAGAAAATCTTAGACAACGGTGAAATGGGCCCTCAGTTGAAGAGGTTTCATGGGTATTCCAAGTTTGCTTTCTAACCTCTGTCATTCTTAATGGCTCTTGGAAGACAGTGTTGTCACAGATGTTTTTTTTCACTGTTTCACTTTCTTTGTTCAAGGAGATTGTGGTCATTTTGTTCTGACAGGGACATTGTCTTGAACATGTGTGTCACTGTAATGTGTGTCAGTCTTGCCTTCCCTGCCTCAGTAAGTTCTGTCTGAAACCTAGAGCTGGTAAAAATGCTACTGTTCATGTCACAAAAGGAATAAACCTACAGACCACCATTACAAGACCCGTTGTGTTCTTGCCTAGTTTTCCAACGATTACAACACTTGCAGTTAGGATACTCTAATTTGAATACATACCAATTAGGATTTTGGAACTTTTAAGACAAGCTGGAAAGAATCAGTTAATTTGCAGCCCAAATAGTGCTATACAGCTGACCCACTCAAGTTTTCAGGGAGTATACACATATAACGAAATAAATATATCAACTGAAGTCTATCCTGGAAGTCTGCTCAATTCTTAGGCATATATTCATGTTCAAGTCAAGACTGGCTTGTGTTGGATGAACGTGAATATATGCCTGCAGGGGTGCACATCAGGTTAAAGACGTGCACTTCTCCTTGTTGAAGCAGCAGTAGGTTAGGACAACTGCTGACAGCACAAAAAGTGGAAGCAAGGCACTCCTGATGGCTATTGATTGTTGAACTGTGCCTGTGGGAATTTACATGACTTCTGATGACACTGATTAGATCTGATTTCCTAAAGAAAAGCTATTTCCCATTAACAACACAGTAATGAATCATGCCCAATGTTGATCTCTGTTTCTCTGGCAGTTTAAGTACACAACTTTGAAACACTCTTACTGTGCTAAAACACTTCAAATATCACAGAAAATTCTGCTCATTTTTTTCCAATGAATGTATAAGAGTAAACATATGAAGAACTAACTTTATGATGGAGCCAACTTTTGTAGAGGATATAGATTCCTGAAGCACCCTGCAAAATGTGGGTTTTTTTGCAGTATAAAATGTGTACAGTGAATGATGGATGACTGCCAGCCTGACTGGAAATAAGTCATTAAGTCACTATTACATTAATAAAACATACATGTACAGTTTTGATTTTAATCACCCTTATTTTCACTGAGAATCCAAAATGGGTGACTAGGATATAGAGATGACCCTTTCCTCCCAACCTGTTCAGGAAAAAACCCCCAAATTTAGAATTACATTTAATATGTGTAACGAATATTTGAGAGAAAGAGGAATAAATGTTGCACAACCTGTTTTTTTCTTCCTCAATGATATCTCAAATAAGATTCTTGGGCACCTGTTTTTCCCTGCTTCTGGAAGCAAATGAGGCATGAAACCTCCCCAAACCCAAACTAAAAAGTTTAAATGTACTCAGTGATGTCCAAGTAGCAAGATGAAATTGATCATCTTTTATGTATATTCATGATACACAGGTCTTTCACAATATGCAGGTTTAATTTTAGAGAGGTCAGAGTTCATCCTTAGGTAATTAATGCTTAGGTAAATATCTGATCAGCAAACACTGCAAAGCGTGACTCTTCAAATTACTTGGTGGAAAAAATTGTACTAATAGCATATAGTCTCACTGTGGATATCAGATTATTTACCCTGTTAAAGAAGAACTCCAGATAGGATGTTTTATGGTTAATTATTAGCTGGGGTTGGAATATTTATGCCGATGCAAACATAATGGTTCTGATTAAAGAAGTAGACTTGCAGTGTAGGTAAATAGTAAACTTAATCCTTAAATTGTAACATTAGCATATTTGATCTCACAGTAGCTGATAGACAGTCTTCCTTTTTCAAATAAATTCTCAGTACAGATATTACATTAGAATTAAGGAAAACAGAGTTGTTATTATTATTAATCATTCATATTGTATAGCTTCACTTATATAAGCCTGTATTGTAGTATAAAGTCTGTTGTGATGTGAGATGGTACCTTGCCAGAGTCATTATTCCTATTTATTGAGTAGCAGGCTAGTTATAAGAACAAAAAATCAATATTAATGGCCAGAACACAAGTTCAGCCTGACCCTGAACATGTCTTATTAAAGCAATGGTATATTTCCTTTTCCTTTTTTTTTGTTTTTCGTTTTCAGCAAGACAAATTTCTTTCTGCAGCAGTACTCTCCTGTTTAATAACATCCACATAACATATACCTGTCTTAGAAAAACTGTATATGGGCCTTTAATTCAGCAAATTCATATGAAAAGTACTAAGCCCTGATTGTCTGCATTGCCCTGATAATTTCATTTAGATATCACATACTCTGTTTTCTTCTGCCCTAGACTTTGTGCTAATTAGGACCACACATGCAATTGATTTTGAGTGTTATCTGCCAAACTGAAAACGAAAATCAAATTAAAATCTACTGACTTTTCCTTCTTCGTCACACCAAAAGTGATGAAAAATTCTCAGAATTCACTGGTGGTAGAAAAGGAACGCATTCACAATCTGCTGATACATTCTGCTGAAAGCTTAGCTATGCTTTTACAGACAAGAAGAATCCTCAAGAAAGTAAAGAATTTAAAATGGACAGATATGAAATAATGTGCATCAGAATAAAAATATCCTTCTAAGGACAAAAATCTGAGCCAGGGATATAGCATGTAAAATTTCTACCTTTTTTTTTTTTTTTTCTTAGAGGCAAAGAGAAATAAGTTTTAGCAGAATGTATCAGTAATCTTATCATAGGATGTTTTCACAGATATGCAACATTGCATTTACAAGTAGGGGTTTTTGTTTGGTTGGTTGTTTTTTTTTTTTTTAATGGAAAGAGTTATAAAAGGAATCACAGCTACTCATTCTGTTCCTCATGCATGTTGGGGTTTTTTTTAGGGGTGTCCTTTTCAAATCAACAATCAATTTAGAAAAATAACATACAACATATAACAATATTATTGGTGTTTACAAAAATGATTGAAAAATAATAGCTCTACAGTAAAGATGAAAGATGTATTTTGACCAGTGATTGTCTGTCACTCCTAATGGCATCTTTCTGAAAAGTTTCTTACCAAAATTCTTCGGAGAAATTTGCTGTGCAGCTAGATTTGTTTATTCCTCTTTTGCTCAGCTCTGTATGGCGTTCTTTCTATTAATCCTCCAAGATGCAAATTATTTTATGCTGAGTTTGACCCATCAGACTCCAGCTCATGAAGCAGCTTAATTTTCACTGAATTAAGACATGTCCTCTTGAGAAATAGCAGATCTGTTATCAAATTACATAAACTAAAGTCTAGTCATAGTTAAAGTTAATCTCTTAATAGCAAGGAAGAAAAAAAAATTCTCAGCTCATAATAGAATATGCTAGATTTCTTGCTTATGAGTTGACTTTTGAGAACAGAATGGATGTTCACAGTGTTTACGAAAATTAGACAAATCAGAAGGCTTGCAATTCCAAGCAATGCTTCCCAACTGAAATAAATGCATAGAAACACAAGCTGTCACTGCAATGTATTTGCATTGCAGATTAGCAAGCAGATCTGTGCGTTCTCCTTCCAATAGCCAAATACTGACAGTTTAAGACATCAGTACATTGTGAGGGGAGCTTTAACATTTAAAGTTTAACAATCAGGATTTAAAGTTGAATCACATTTTCTTGATTTATGATGTAGATCAAAATTTGTAAGTACACAAGCAGAACTGCAAATAACTGTAATTACCTTATTAAAAAAAATTATACATAGCTTCCTCAGTCTTGAAGGTAACTCTGTTTTCATTTTGAGCTGAACTGTGGTTAGCTCTTGCTGATGGAATTTCTTCCCAGGGATCAGAACAGGTTGAAGGGCTGAAGTCATCAGTCCATAATAAAATTTACAGCTTTGTAAACCCTGCAGAGAAACATTAGCCTACTGAGACTAGCATTAATGCAGTGCTTTTTCATAATCGACTTGGACTGTCTAAAAAGATATCTGCTGAGATGACCCTGCAGAAGAAAATGAATCACCACCATATATCTCTTTAATATAGGCTGAATGTGGAGGCACAAGGAATATATATTTCTAAGTTACGTGAATATTTCTTTCCAATAAAGTCTTTCTCTCACACACACACACAAATGCATCCTTCCCTACAGACTTACTGAAAGAGGTGCTTTATAAGGAAATAAAACACATAAACCATTATGAAACTAGATACATATGGAAAGAAGTTCTGAGATTCCATGGCTTCACCATATGTAGAAAGTAGAGACTGAGGGCTTCTCAGGGGACATCCTAATCTTATTTTAATTTTGAGAGAAGCATAATTCAAGCTACTTCAAACATATGATAAAACAAGATTTTTCAGGTAAGTCTGTCTAATTGATCTAAGACTTCTGACATTGACCTTTACCTCTTCAATTTCATGTGGAAATTTCATATGTGACTAGAAGCATCTTATAAATCACAATACAAAGCCTTGAAGGTTACTAAGCAAAACCTGCTAAAGCAAGTCTTTTGATTTGTTCTTTACTAGGCTTTCTTCACCTGTTAGATAGGATCAACTACCTTAGGAGGTTTTATTTGTTTGATATGATACACTACAACTTTCTGAAATTTTTTCACAGATGTCAAAGAATTGACTCAGTTGCAGAATTTAGCTTGTGAACTACTAAAGAATAAATTTTGAAAAACAATTTGATTTCTATAAATGTGAATTATTAAGTCTAATTTTTTCAAGGATGGATTTGAAATTTTTAGGAGAAAATAAAAACATTAAGGAAACTAAAGCCTTCTTAAATTAGAATTTTCAGTCCTCTCAAACCTGAGTGTAAGAAATCTCACAAGCCATGTATTCATGTATGTTTGTTTTAGTCTGATTTCCTAATGAACTTTAAACAATTTTTAACAGAAAGAAATTATCCAATAGTTTCTCTAAATAAAACTTAAGGTTTATTTGAAAAAGTATTTGGAATAGCACTATGTCACTGAAAACAGAGTGACTTTCAGTGCATTGATTTCCAGAACATCAGCCCTAGACCAGAGGCAGCTATCTACAATGGAAAGGTAACAACCTATTAAAAAACATCAGACCCTTTCTTCTCTGAATGTCTGTTTTCATGTAGGAGAGGGAGATTATCAGATATATTAGGACAGCACAAATTCAGAACTGATTTAAATATCTTGAAGATCAGAACAAATCTTTGTAAGTTTAGGTTAACATGTACCCTTGTACTAATCAACAAGAAAAAATCTCTAGTTAAATAGAAGGTCACCATGACTAGTTTTATCTCCTGTGACTTTTTCCTTCTACCCATTCCATTCTGACATCCAGTAAACTAAAGCAACATCTTCTCCCTTAGGCTCAGTTGCTCCAGGTTGAGAAAATAGAATATGTACTATGCTTTCTGGTCCTATGATTCAGAATTTCAGATGAAACCCAGTGGATTCCAGTTGAATTTGTACTTGTGAAGGATGTGAACGCACAAGTTTTCACTTTTCCAAGGATGACATGATCTGTGTGCAGGAGAAGGTGGACATATTTACAGCACAAGCTACAACAAAATGTTGACCCAAGATTCAGCTGCATCAAGCAAGACTGATGAAAAAACTCCACACAAGTTTGCTCAGTGGTGTGCATTTGCTGGTTTACATTTCAGGTAACTTACCTTTCTGATAAGTGCATGCAAAATTACAGTTTCCTCAGGTGGAATTTATGCTTTGATAAAATGCTTAATCCTCCTTTGGGATAAATAATTTTTATTGTTTGGAGTTTGCCTTTTGTAATACAATAACTTCCATCTGGTTTGGAGACAACTGCAGTGGGAAGATGATGAAGAAGGGAGAAACCGAGCCCATTTCTGCGAAGGAATTGTCTTTGGGCAGGCTACTATTACCCAAGCTGTGCCTTCCCTGCAACAGTGCACTTCACACATTTGTCTTTGGTTCCATTGATCTAAGCATATGGGAGGATGCATTATGCCTGAAGGACTGAATAGACTTATCTGAATAATAACAATTTTGAAAGACTCAAGAATTTCTGACTTTGAGTTGAATCACACAATTTCTTGCATTTTTATCTTATAAAAGGGATAACTTACTTTTTTTAAATAATGAGATATTTATGTGATTTTCTCACAATTTATTTCACTCTACTGTATGTGACAGTAATAGGAATAGAAATATGTCACACCTATCTGAGTTGATCTATCTATTTTTATTGATATCAATAATTATATTCTCTCTCAAGTTTCTTTTTACTAACCTAACCTAGAAGAATCCTTTAGTATCAAATCTAGAAAAGTATTTTCTCTAATTCTCAGTTGGTCCTTCTTTGAACCTGTTATAGTTTGAATTTATGAAAAGTCTTATGCATATCTTACTTTGGTATTAGTCCTTCTCTTCCTCTGGAAGTCTCTGATGTACCTTTGCACCCAGTATATCTTCTTCATTTTTGCATCATCCTGGACTGTTATGGTTACTCCATTTTCATGTAATATAAAGGTTTCTTCTGCTCTTCTGCAACTGCCAGCCAGTGATCCTGAACTTAGAGAAATATTACAAATCCTTAAATTTGTGAGCTTGCATTTTATAACTGTAAGATTTCTCCCATTTTTTTTCTCTTATGTTTGAGATCATTCAATTCTTTCTATAAAATACCTAATTGTGTTCTAGAGTTTTAAGGCCTAAAAATTTTGTCATCAGAAATTTTCATTAACAGTCATTTATTTTTTTTTCTTATGAATGCATTAAAATATTGATTAGTTTATCAATCTCTGAAGAATTTCGCTGCTAACCTTCTATAGAGTTGATATTTCCTCTGGCAACATAGCATGCAGCTGACTAGTATTTATCAAATTCTTAATCCACTCAGCAGCAGACTTTTTTTTTTTTTTTTTGTACTAACACTGATTTTTTCTTTTTTCTGGTGGTGCTGCAACAAGTGTTTTATTGAACCAAAATCTGCCAAATCTATAGTATAATGTCCTGGTTCTGGCAAGGATAGAGTTAATTTCACAAGGAGCCAGGACAGGTGAGCCAAACTGGCTGAGGGCTATTCCATGCCGTGTGTGGTAGGGGTGGATTCGGAGCAGCTTCGGGAGGGGTTGAGTGACTAGTCGGTCTTGGATCGGTGAATTGTTCTCTGTTATCACCCATTCTTACTATCTGTTATCAGCACTGTTGTTGATTGTTTCCCTCTCCCTTGTTTTCCCAGTAAACTGCCCTTATCCCAGCCCTCGAGGCTTTGCTGTTGTTTCTCCGTTCTCCTCCCGGTCCTGCCCGGGGAGGGGTGAGCTAGCGGCAGCATGGTGCTCAGCTACCGGCTGGGGCTGAACCACGTCAGTCCTTTTTGGCGCCCAACGTGGGGCTCGAGGGGTTGTGGTAACGACAAGTTTGACCCAAGTGTGTTGAAACAAAGTTGTTATAAGCATTTATGATGTTATTGAAACAGTCACTGGTCATAATGATGTTCTGTTTGGTTACATGGCTCTGGTTTGTAAACCTGTGTTTACTCTATGTAATCCCTGCGGTACTGTTTATCACCTCTGGGAGAGGGGTTTGTGTTCTCATGTTGTTTTATTGTGTGATAATAATTTATGATATCATTGACAGTCATGAGTCTGAGCTGGTACGTGTATGTAACATTTTGGTCAGGCCCATACCTCGGTCAATATCTTTCAGAATTGATTAATAATTGGACCCGATCTATGGGGAAGACAGGGGGGGATACCTTCTCCCACTCTTTCACCTCCTCTTTTCCCTTTTGGTTGGTTACAACAATTTTTGAGAATTTTGAATACCCTTGGAATGTTCAGGCCAGTATATTCCTATTGCTAGGTCTCCTGAATGCTTTCCCACTCCTGTTCAGGGTTAGCAAAAATCTTTTCAAGAGTACCACCCAGGGATCTTCCCCGAGTCTGAATGGTCAGGGCTGGCATGGCATGTGGGAGAGTATGGGTGGGTATCTAGAGACCTTTTCACCCCCAATGGTTTGGAGCTTCACTCCTGAACAATTGTAAGACCCTGATAAAATGGTAGAGTATTTGAAAGGAAAATGCTGTGGGGATTCTAAGGAGACACAACTTACTGCGCTGTGCTGGGCCCTGGCCACAATCTATCAAACACTGCTTGATAGTAGACAGCACCATCCAGAGGGAGAGAGCGGACCCACAGGCACTGCAGCTGCCCAAGCCCCCGCAACAGGCACTGCAGCTACCCAAACCCCTGCAATAGGCACTGTAGCTGAGCCAAAAGATCAACCCATACCAGTATCAGTCATCCCTATACACAAAAAGAAATACACAAGGAAATCAATTCGCTTAGTGAAAGATGATGATGAACCGGGGCCATCACGAGAACAAGAAGAAGAGCCAGAACCAGAAGTGATCACTCGATCCCTGTCCCTGAGTGAGTTGCGAGATATGCGGAAAGATTTCAGCCACCTTCCAGGGGAGCACATTATTATCTGGCTGCTCCGCTGCTGGGGTAACAGGGCCGGTAGCTTGGAACTGGAGGGCAGGGAGGCCAAGCAGCTGGGATCGTTGTCTAGGGAAGGGGGCATTGACAAGGCAATTGGGAAGAAGGCGCAGGCCCTTAGCCTCTGGAGGCGACTCCTGTCAAGTGTGAGGGAAAGGTATCCTTTCAGCAAAGATGTTGGCCAGGCAAGTGGACCACCATGGAGAGAGGTATCCAATATCTGAGGGAATTAGCTGTGCGGGAAGTGGTTTATTATGATCCGGACAATGCACAGTTGCCCATGCCCCCAAAGAGACTGGAAATTTACATATATTGTAAATTACATTTGCAATGTTTATTTATTCTGTAATTGGTAATCTTAACAGAGAAATGTATTAGGTTACTGTAGCATTCTTTTTTTTTTTTTTCCTCAGTAAACTTAGATTGCACCTTAGTTATCTATTTCCCATCATATTTTAGTAATCATTTTCTTCAACATGAATTTCAAAGGATTATAAAAACAGGTTTAAAACAACTGCGTATTATCAAAAAACATTCTCAGGAAAATATGAAAAATGTTACAAATAAAGGATCACATATAGCCTTAAATTTAATATTTCTTGACTTTTGTATGTCTGACCATGAAAAAATTAACCTAGTTAATGATAGTCTTTTCCAAAGCTTATGAAGAACAAAGATTTATTAAGCTAATAATTTGGCCTGTACTTCAATTCAGGTATAATTAATAAGAATGTCAAAGTACAGGTTTCAGGAAGATCAATACTGTGAACTGGGATCTACTATAGATCTAGAATAATTTGAGGTGTATAAATTTAGTGTATATAGGTGCATTGCTTAGTTGTCAATGTCTGTTCTATTTCATGTTGTTCATAAAGACTGCTGATATACTTTAGCACACTGGATAATTTCATGAGTGAACAGGGTGCACTTTTTGCCTTTGTGCACACTTACTATATTGAGTATACTGTCCTGAATTAATCTGCACTTATAATGGCCATTATGGAAAATAATGTGCAAGTGTTGTTCTGTTTTCTGATTAGCGGGAGAGTATTTATGATAATACCACTATAATTACTGCTTTCTAAATAAGCCTTGAATATGATTATACAAAAGTATTTTTTCACCTGGCCTTTCACTACTATCAGAAATTTGTAAGTACATCTTTGGACAAATATGAATACTGAAAAAGTGACTAATTCTGTCAGTCAATTTACATTTTATTAGTTTATCCTTCTAAAGCTCTAATCACGCAGAATTTATTTGGTACAGGCAATGCATTGTAACAAAAATATTAATTTTCCATTCACTTGCTCTTGCAATATGTTTTAGCCAATATATTAGTAATAAAACATTCTGAATACTCTATCAAGTAGATAGATTTTAGTTATATTATAGTTTGCTAAGCCATTAAATCTAAAACCAAGATTCTGTGAAGACCTCAACTGTTAAGAATATTACAGAGGAAGACACATGATTTGATTTCATAGTTTAAGCTTGCTGTAAATCAGATCATTAAGTCATAACTTCTACCACTACGTAATCGCAAAATTTAGGGCTGGCCACTGGGTTGTAGAAAAAGTATATTACCTTGAATTTCCATATTCCTCATTTCTAGCTAACGTTGTGAAATTATGCTGATATTCTTAAATATGCCCTAATGTCTCAGTACAATCTAAAAGAAGAATCCATCCTGAGGAAGTCTTCATTAAAAATGAGTAAATAAATAAATAATCACTTTATTCCAATAATGAGGAAAAGGAGACTGCACACCAGCGCCAGTTGGCAGCATCAGATTTATTTGGTAGTGAAACCCAACAGTTAAGAATATTTTGCACAGAGGCAAAGTCATGCAAGCTTAAATATCTCACCATCTCACAGGGCCTCTCACCAGTGAAATGTTCTGTCTAGTAGAACTTCATCACTAGCCCTTTGCCAAGATGCTAGCTACTTACTTAGGACAAATCCAATACACAGTAAGTACAGAAGAGAAATACCGATTAGGTGATTCAGGGCCCAGTTCAGAACAATGTCTAAGTACATCCTAACTGTGAAGTTTGTAATAGTATATATGTCCCTGGAGGTATTTAAAAGACTCATAGATATGGTGCTTAGGGACATGCTTTAGTGGTGGACTTGACAGTGCTAAATTAACGGTTGGACTTGATGATTTTAAAGGTCTTTTCCAACCAAAATGATTCTATTATTTACCAGCAACATCTGAAAGCATGTGGTAACAGTAGTTGACTGATCAGATGCATTGAGCAGCTTGTCTGAAGGTTATATACCTTCAGATATAAGACTTCGCTCCTTCCCTCCTTCCTTTCTTCCTTCCCTCCTTCCTTCCTCCCTCCCTCCCTCCCTCATTAGTTGTCAGTTTTCAGCTTTTCAGCCATCAGTTCTCTGGATCAACACCAATAATAATTGATGATGATGACGACAAAGTACATCTTTAAAACCCAAATATTATTCTATCTCTGACACCAGGAATTGCAGCCTACTCTACCCTACTGGCAGCATCCCTAAGTAGTACTTTGTACCTGCAAAAGCATTGCAGAGACATCAGCTGCAGAATAACACCCTCAATATTTTGACTGTTCTCAACTCATTGAGCTCAATACACCTGAGCATTGCAATATAGTGCCTACAGTTCCAGCCTCAGGGATAAAGTAATTACTGCAGATAGGCAGAAAAGGTGTCTCAAAACGAAGGAATTCAACTTAATTAGTTAGTCTATCAGTTGTAATGGTGTGGTGGGTTGACCCTGGCTGGGGGCCAGGTGCCCACCAGAGCCACTCTATCACTCCCCTCGTTCACTAGACAGGGGAGAAAAAGTACAACGAAAAGCTTGTGGGTCGAGATAAGGACAGGGAGAGATCACTCACTAATTATCGTCATGAGCAAAACAGACTGAACTTAGAGAGGGAATTAATGTCATTTATTGCTAAGCAAAACAGAGTAGAGGAATGAGAAATAAAATCAAATCTTAAAACACCTCCCCCCACCCCTCCCATTTTCCTGGGCTCAACTTCACTCCTGGCTTCAATCTCCACCTCCCCTCAGCGGCACAGGGGGAGGGGGAATGGGGTTACGGTCAGTTCATCACACGGTGTTTCTGCCGCTTCTTCATCCTCAGGGGGAGGACTCCTCTCATCGTTCCCCTGCTCCAGCGTGGGGTCCCTCTCACGGGAGACAGTCCTTCACGAACTTCTCCAATGTGAGCCTCTCCCACGGGCTACGGTCCTTCACGAACTGCTCCAGCATGGTCTCTTCCATGGGGTGCAGACCTTCAGGAGCAAACTGCTCCAGCATGGGTCCCCCATGGGGTCACAAGTCCTGCCAGCAAACCTGCTCTGGCGTGGGCTCCTCTCTCCACGGGTCCACAGGTCCTGCCAGGAACTTGCTCCAGTGCAGGCTTCCCACGGGCCACAGCCTCCTTCAGGTGTCTCCACCTGCTCTGGCGTGGGGTCCTCCATGGGCTGCAGGTGGAATCTCTACACCCTCTCATCCTTCCTCCATGGGCTGCAGAGGGACAGCCTGCTTCACCATGGTCTTCACCATGGGCTGCAGAGGGATCTCTGCTCCGGCACCTGGAGCACCTCCTGCCCCTCCTTCTACACTGACCTTGGTGTCTGCAGAGTTTCTTACATCTTCTCACTCCTCTCTCCGGCTGCAAAAGCTCTCCCTAACTGTTTTTTTTCCCTTCTTAAATATGTTATCACAGAGGCGCTGATTGGCTTGGCCTTGGCCAGCGGCAGGTCCGTGTTGGAGCCGGCTGGCATTGGCTCTGTCAGACACAGGGGAAGCTTCTAGCAGCTTCTCACAGAAGCCACCCCTGGTAGACCTCCCCCGTTACCAAAACCTTGTCATGCAAACCCAACATAAATGGTTAGAAATAGAGGTCATGAAGGCAGACTGTCACTGAGGTCCTGAAGAGTTCCCAGCTTCTGAGGAAGAAAAGACAGCACAGAGCAGGGCATTAGCACCAATAAGGTTAAGAATGAGATAGCACAATGAGCCCAGCTGTTCATGCCATCACCTTTCCTTGCCTCATGCAAAATTTCTTCTTTTCAAAATGTACTCTTAATAGCCTGACCTTCAAATCGTCAGACACTTTTGCACCATTGTAAGATGCCATACTTTTAAGCAAAGAAATATGAATAAAAAATTCATAACCTAAGTGTAAACTGTATTGATTAAAAAATTGTAAGAGTTACAGTTAGGAGGGGACACATCAATGCCTTCTCTTGAGTTTCCTGATTATACTGAAGTCCTCCTGCTATATCCAATAGAGATGGTAAAATCCTCAGTTTAAGCATGGAAACTGATACCTTGTACGTGCCTCTCTGTACATGGACAGTTTGTTCCCAGGGGCTGTGTACAAAGTATTCAGTGATTTCACTGAAAGGATTTTATATTCTTTTACTGCAAACCTGACTGAAACACACAGAATATACCCAACCTGTAACAAAAAAGCAATATATGTGATATTCACCACTAAAGCAATTCCAGGAGAGATTTCAGAGACACAGCTTCAGGTGATGAAGTAATATTTAACATTCAAGAAAAGGATGAACTCTTGGAGCTCACTTTCACACAAAAATAAAACCTGTTTCAAGAAGAACCTCCTGAGTTGCTCTCATGACCTCGCATTTAAACACAGCTATTGTAAATCTCATAAAAAACAGTTCTGAAGAACCAGCCAACAAAAGAAGTCCCTTTCCCCAAATGCTATCCCATATACCTCTCTACTTACAGGATCAGTGGATGAATTTGCCACCATGGATTAGGTAGCTAAACTAAGTTGCTATGTACTTTGAAATTTGGAGACATAACACTATAAGTAATTCTAACACCTAGAGATCAAGTAAAAATGGAAAAGTACAACAATAAATAATAAATTCTAAACAGGTCCTTGAAATAGCAACAGTGAGGCAACAATAAACTCACAGGACTTTTTTTTTTTTTTAACTTAGGGATATTGTCATGTCTCTGAGACATCCTGAACCAGACTAGTATTGGTGTAACTGCTGTACTTCCTAATACTGTATATATTTGGTACCCTCCTATATGAGATAATATCACAGACTCACAGAGTGGTTGAGGTTGGAAGGGACCTTTGAAGGCCATCTGGTCCAACACCACTGCTCAAGCAGGGTCACCAAGAACAGGTTGCCCAGGATTGTATCCAGATGGCTTTTGAATATCTCCAAGGATGGCGACTCCAACACCTCTCTGGGAAACCTGTGCCAGGTCTTAGTCACCACCACAATGAAAAGTGTTTCTTGATGTTCAGAGGGAACCTCCTGTGTTTCAGTGTGTGCCCATGTTGCCTCTGGTCCTGTCCCTGGGCACCACTGAAAAGACCCTGTTCCTGTCATCTTTGCAACCCTTAGAATCCTAGAATCATTAAGGTTGGAAAAGACCTCTAAGATCATCAAGTCCAACTGTCAACCCAACACCACCATGCCTACTAAACCATGTCCCGAAGTGCCATGTCTACAGGTTTTTTGACCACCTCCAGGGATGGTGACTCCACCACGTCTCTGGGTAGCCTGTTCCAATGCCTGACCACTCTTTTGGTGAAGAAATTTTTCGTAATATCCAATCTAAACCTCTCCTGATGCAACTTGAGACTATCTTTGCAATCCTCCCTTCATGTATGTATATATAGTAGTAGCAAGATGCCCCTGAGCCTTCCTTTCTCCAGTCTGAACAGTCCCAGCTCTCTCAGCCTTTCCTCATAGGAGAGATGCTCCAGTCTTTCATCATCTTAGTAGCCCCTTGCTGGACTCCTTCCAGTTTGACCATGTCTCTCGTGCTAAGAAGACGAGAACTGACACAGCACTCCAGGTGTGGTCTCACCAGTGCTGAGGAGAGGGTAAGGATCACCTCTCTTGACCTGCTGATAATACTTTGTCTAATGCAGCCTAGGATACCGTTAGCCTTCCTTGTAGCAAGGCCACATTGCAGGCTCATGATCAATGTGGTGTTCACCAGGACTCCCAGGGCCTTTTATGCAAAGCTGCTTTCCAGCCTGCCAGCCCCCAGCACATACTCCGTATGCCCGGGGTTTTTCCTCCCCAGGTGCAGGACTTTTCACTTCTTGTTGAGCTTCATGAGGATATGTGATGTATCTCTTCATTACCTGATCCTGTTTGAGATATCTATGATTCTGTCACTTTTAAGCACGTAACCAGCCAAGGACAAGAGATACATTCCAGAAGAAGCATGTGTGTTTAAGATGCTCTCTCTGAAAAGCCCATTTATAACAGATGAGGCACATTAAAAGATGTAGCTACAGCTACTTGGTTACAGTGGTCAGCTGAATTTGCAATTAAACCCATAACTGATACTGATATCCCTTACTGTCCATTTTCCTGATCAACCAGCAGACATCTGACTTGGCACAGCCTCTAATCAGACCACGTGGAAATCAGCAGTTGATATGACCTGACTTATGAGAGCCTGGAAAATTAGGTATATAACAGTACTAAAAAATGGTATTGACAGTTTGTTGGAGCATCTCACTTCCCTGAATTAAACTGAGATTTCACTCTAATCCAGTCTCTTGTGGGAAGTATCTTGGAGGGAAACACCATAGGGGTGGAACCATCACCACATCAATTAGGTTGAAAGCTAATATGTGTGAAATTTAAGCTATCTGCTTTGTCTGCCTTCCTTCTGATACAATAGTCTGGAGAAGTGCTCTCTACACCTTAAAATGTCAATAACTGAGAGAACTCACAGAATTTAACAACAGTTGTAAGTTTTACAAGTAGAAAAGCAATCTGAAACTCAGCACTTCACTTTGGCCAGCCACCAGCTTACACTTTTCTCAGCCTGCAGTACTTTTATTCGCTACATTTGCTAGGCATTCCCAACCATTAGTCTCGATTCAGCCTCCCTAGATTCCGTTTCTAAGATACAGGATTTTTGCATAATAGCCCTAACACCAAATTATTCTTACTTAACTGGGCAGTCAGCTCCCTGTCACCATGATAACCACAGACTTTTGCTCTTCCCAAACCAAAGCAGTGGGAAAAGGATTTCTGATCCCATAAGCCTCTGCTTCTCAGGAGGTTTGGAGGTGGGAGAATGGAGTCTGCAGTCAGTCTTAATTTTGCACTTTTTAGAGCAGTTTCCAGTCCTTTCTTCCCCTACTCGGTATCAAATGCGATCTTCCATCTGCTTTGCTAACCTTTGATCCTCTCCTGCCTTATTACAGTTGAATACATTCTCTCATAATTTCCACAAATTATGAAAAGACAACAGCAAATAGCAAGGTCATGCAAAGACAGGAAGCAAAAATCATTCTTTTTCCACTATATCATCACTATTACTACACAGTGAATAAAATACAAATATCTAGATGAAGAGGGAGAAAACTCCTAACTCATCTTGCATTTATTCTCCCTTTTTATAGTCTTTTTTCCTTCACTTAACACTTTTATTTACCAAGTATTTTGGATATAAAGATAGTCAAAAGGGGAAAATCCAGCAGCTTGCATTCCCACCCCGACCCTACATACATACATACAACTACATACTGCCAAGTGTCCCCTTCCTTCCAAGTGACCTTATTGCTCCTTAAATATCTTTTTCTCCTACTCTGTCCCAAGACCCTTTGGATTCTTGCTTTACCACTTCTCAGCCTGAATAGCTGGATACTGAGAGCTCAGCCCATGCCTGGCTCATTCAGAGAACATGAGCTTCCTCCTCAGGCCACAGATCACAAAAAGGTTTAAATACACATTTGTGAGAGAGGGCTGGCATCTGCTATGCAGAAAGTAAGGTGGCAGTGAGAGGAGAGCGAAATACACAGCAATTTATCTGCCTATTATACTTCAGCAAGCCTGCTGGCAAACCAGGTGTTGTCTGTGTAAGTAACACTTCCTCCTGGTGAGGCATTAGTTTCTTAGATAACCAACCTTAGACACACATCACTCTCTAAGAGCCGGCCCTGGAGCCTACACACCCCCTTCACTTTCTCAGGATAGCCTGTCACCATTCCTCCTGACAGAGGTCAACTCACCTCTGCCAGACAGTTTTACCAGCCTGTCAGAAAGGCAAGTAAATTGCATCCTCCATCAGTATTGCACTCTGCCGTTCCATTTTCCAACCCTTGATTTCTTTACTTTTACAAAAAAAGGTAAGCTTTTATTTTTTCCCATTAAATGTGCAGACTTTCTCTTCTGATTCTATAAAAGCATCTATGACCTCTAAGCCAAACCTGTATTTCTCCCTCTAAAAGTAAGGAGAATAAGTTCCCTATGAACAATTTACTTGTGTCTTTCTTATAACAGGTCCTCTGTACTGATAACCTATTCTAGCTTTTCCCATCAGGTTAAATATTTCTCTGAGACACACAGAACTCTGAGATTAAATGAGTGTCCTCTTGGCTTTCTGACCTCTGGTTAGTGATCAGTTTCCTCCCCTCCATAGTAATGAGGAAAAAAAGTGATGGATGGCAATGAGAAAGCTGTTAGAAAGGAAAAAGGGAGCTTACTATACCTCTTCAGGGTGAAATGATCTACTTCAGTGGTAGTATTGGGTGATGGATGCAAGATTCTTTCTTATAATCTGACTTCATTTTCGCTCTCGTCCTGTTTCACACAATCACCCTAAAAACACTGCCTCAGCTGCCACTGCTTGAAGTAGCTGCTCTGTATGCGTCTCCTCGTTGAGTTCGCCTAGATGAACTTTTGTGACATGGTGAACATACTTGGCGTTTTTGAAACCTGCATATTTATTTCCTTTGCTTTCTACAGGGAGAGGGACAAGAGTAGCGATACTAGAGATTGTTCAACAGGACCCTTTAAGCCTTAGTTACATTCTGGAATGACATAAATGCAGATACTTTTAGAAAAAACACATAAATACAGACCCATGTTCACAAAGTACAGGTATCTGCTGAAACCACTGAGGCAAGGGAAAGGGCAAGGGAAGACACATATCAGGGCCACACCTCCAACCCAACGAGTGAGATTAGTAACACATATTCCATCTCCTGGTGTTCAGGGAATTTGTGATGTTTGTCTGAATAGCTCTCACTCAAAAAGGCTTCCTGTCCATAATTCTTGTAGCAGAGTCAATGTGTTCACATCCTTCTTGGCAACGTTTTGCATCATCAAAATTGCCAACTATGTTTCATTTTTGGAATCTATTTTTTCTCTATGTACGAGTCAGGGTATGGTTCCTTTTTCAGATGCTGTTCTGAGCTTTCAGTTTTGGCAAGGGAAAAAATCAAACCAGAAAAACCTTCACTTGAACCCAGACTAAGGTAAATTGAGATGGAAACTATTGCTGAAGAATTACTGTCAAAAGAGTAGAACTAAGATTGTGAAAGGTTCGTTTTTTCTAACTGTGATCGTGCTGAGATGGGAGTATCTTCTGGAGCCCAAGGCTTATTAATTTAAGTATTTAGGACTGTTCTTTAACATGTTCAAGACCAGCTCTTTTATGGTGGACTTGATATGCTCTTTCACTTAACAAATGATGTACTTAACACGCATGGACCTCATTGGTCTACCTGTAAATACTCAATCAGATGATTGGTTTAGATTATTTTTATATGTTAGGTGTTTTCATTGTTTGCTTTTGGGGTGGGTGGGTGGGTTGTTTGTTTGTTTTTTTGGTTGACTTTGAAATCAGGTAGGTCACTACAGAATTTTGGAATTTCAAACTAAGAACTCTTGTTTCTTAGGGGCCAGGGGGCAAATAATGCTTGAAGTTTTAGGAGATATTTTGGATTTTTTTTGTCTTTTTTTCTCCCTCTCTTAGGAGGGCTATTTGTTTGTTTGTTTGGTATCAGTAAAGCTGCTGGGTACCTAGTACACTTTCTTTTAACAGTTAATGTAAAAGCAGCATTTGTCCTCATGAACATCTCGTTTGTCAACTTGCTGAAGTCACTGTTAAAATTCCACTTGCATGAAAAATGCTGTTATGTAAGTGATACAACAGGAAAGAAATAAAGCAAGAAAAGTTCATCCCACATGACAGTCCCTGTTAGTTTTGATAGCAAACCAGGTGAGAAGCCAGGAAAGAGGAGCTGACAGTTGGATTCCGTTGGTGGAGAAGTTCACCGCAGAGTTAATGATACTTTCAACCTTGCACCTGCAATCAAGACCAATGTTGAAGGGTAGCTGTATGTGTAAAAAGTTGACAGTGCTCTTCATTCTCTGCAACAGATGAACTGTCAGGAGCCTAGGAAGCATTATAAATGAGGCAATGTGTTTTTGAAGTGAAATGCTATTTTAAAAGTAAATACTGAGCTCCGGGACTTGGACAACTCTGAAGATGGATTAGTTATGAAATAAAGGGTCTTTCACCTTTGCCTCTCTAGTAAGAATCCACTCCGTATGAACAGAGACTGAAAGCTTATTAATTTGTGAACTATTTCATATGACTTATATGAACTGAAGCAATGGACTTTGAATCGTGGAATTACACAATAATTTAGGTTGAAAGGGTTCTCCTGAGGTCACCTGGTCCAAATCTCACTCAAGGTAGTGTATTGGGTCTGGCTGAGATAGAGTCAATTTTCCCCATAGCAGCCATCATAGTGTTGTGCTTTGTAGAAAGGTGTTGATAACACACCAGTGTTTTGGATACTCCTAAACAGTGCTGGCACACATCGTGGCTGTTTCTCCAACATTCCCCCCTCAGCAGCAGGCTGGGGGTGGGCAAGATCTTGAGAGGGGACACAGGCAGGACAGCTGCCCCAAACTGAAAAAAAAGGGATGTTTTATGCCATATGACATCTGCTCAGAAAAAAGCCAACCAACCAGCCAACTAAGAGAAAGGAGGAGGAGGAAGGGGAGGCATTTGTTATTTACAACATTTGTCTTCCAAAGCAACTGCTACATGTACTGAAGCCCAGCTTCCTGGGAAGTGGCTGGACATCCCCTGCTGATGGGAAGTGGAGAATAAAACTTTTGTTTTCCTTCGCTTCCATGCATGACCTTTTGTTTTTTGCTGTATTAAACTGTCTTTATCTTGACCCACAAGTTTTTTTTTTCCACCTTATTGTCTCCCCTGCTCCCCTGCTGAGGAGGGGAGTGATAGAGCAGCTTGGTGGGCACCTGGCGCCCAGCCAAGGTCAACCCACTGCAGACAGAATTTCGAATTTACACTAGGCTGCTCAAAGCCTTCTCCAGTATTTCCAGCAATGGACATTCCACAGCTTCTCTGGTAAATTTGTTTCAGTGTGTAACCAACCTCATTGTGAAAATGTGCTCAGCTTCTAGCTGACATGCAGTCTCTCTGGGAGAGTCACACACTAATTCTCACCAGGAAGGTCAATATTTAACATGCAAGGAGGCTGACACCTCTTGCTTCTGTATCAGATTCATGATGATGCTGGTGGACCACGTGCTGCCTTCCCCAGCGTGATGAAGTTTTGTTGAGCCGTTCAACAGCTTCTCCTGTTTTCTTCAATATTGAGTTGTTGGTGTGGGGAGGCAAGGTGGTGATAGGAGAGCAGAGAGGGAGGAGAGTTTTTTACTTTTCTTCTCTTGCTGACCAGCTAATAAACAAAAGACAATGTCTAGAAAACAGAAAGTTCTAACATATGAACAAAATATCTCTGATCTCTAGGAGAGAATCTATCTTACTGAATATATTCATCACTCAAAATATATCTGTTTTGAAACCTTTAATGAGAAGTATCCTCAGGGAAAAGTTTTCTCTCATTTTACTTCAGAATCGCACAGTTTATCATTTGAGTATCCATTGGTCATATTAGAATTCAGACAAATATCTGCATATTTTAAATGTCTGCCTGAATACTGAGATCATTTGTCAATGTCTTCACTGAATTGTTAGTCAGACAGAGTCGTGCACATTATTTGAGACAGAAAATGAACTGTTTGCATTGCTATGGTTACAGCCATGGAGAAGATAAATTTGCGCAGCTACTATCTTTTTTTGACGGGGTTGGGTGGGGAAAGATAATTGAAAAACTAAAAGTTAATCCAGCACATCAGGATAGGGTCAGAACTGAAACAAAGCTTTACCTGTGCATTGCATTATATAGGTGAAAGACACAATGTATCTGTAAAAATAAATAAATATTGATGTATGCTTCCATTACACTCCCCTTCTCAAAATTTATATTGCAATTTGTACCAGTCAGGTTATGATGGCTGGGCTGGTTCAACCAACAGTATTTGTTAATTTGGACAATTGTCTGATTTAAATAGCATGATGAGGTTGTGGTTTCCTCTCCCAGAGTTACTGCTAAGATTTTTGTTTCATAGAAATGCAGAATCACAGAATCATTTAGGTTGGAAGAGATGTCCTGAGATCATCTAGTCTAACCCCCCTGCTCAAGTGAGATCACCTAAAGCAGGTTATCCAGGACTGTGTCCAGTCAGATTTTGAGTATCTCCAAAGATGGAGACTCCTTAACCCCTTTGGGCAATGTCTTCCACTGTTTGACAACCTTCACAGTAAAAAAAGGGTTTCCTTGTGTTGTCATGGAATTTACTGGTTTTTAATTTGTGCACATTGCCTCATGTTCTCTCACTGGGCACGACTGAAAAAAGCATGGCTCTGTCTTCTTCATTCTCTCCTGCCACACATTTATACACAATGATAAGATCCCCCTGAGCCTTTTCTCCAGGCTAAACACTCCCAGCAGTCTCAGCCTCTCCTCATATGACAAATGCTCCAGTTCTTTCATCATCTTTGTGGCCCTGAGCTGGATTTGTATCGTACTCAAACTTGGGAGGCCACCAGTAGACACAGTACTCCAGATATGCTCATCAGTGCTGATCAGAGAGGAAGGATCACCTCTGTTGATATGCTGGCAATGCTCTTTCTAATGCAGCTCAGGATACTAATCATCTTTTTAGCTGTAAGGGTGCATTGTGGTTAGGTAGGTGTCCACCAGGACACCAAGGTCTTTCTCAGGAAAGCTGCTCTCCAGCTTGGTGGCCCCCTGGCTGAACCTGTGATTAGGGTTATTCATTGCCAGGGGCAGGACTTTGCTCTTCCCTTTGTTGAACTTAATAAAATTCTTCTCTGCTCAACTTGTGAACCTGTGATGGGTGCTCTGAATGGCAGCACACTCATGTGGTTTGTTTAAGTACTCCCTAACCTGGTCCTACTGCACTGAGGGTAAGTCTTGCTCCAGGCATTTCCCTCTGGTCTCTGGGTCCTGGGATTCATGAAGGCCAGTTTTACTGGTTAAGACTTAGACAAAGAAGGCACTGAGCACCTTGACCTCTTCCATGTCATTTCTCACCAGTTCCCCTGCTGCTTTCAGCAGAAGTCCCACATTTTCCTGAGTCTTCCTTTTACTGCTCATGTACATGTAGAATCCTTTCTTGTTGCCCTTCATATCCCTTGTCATATTCAACTCCAGCTGGCTAGCTAAACTGTCAAGGCAGCTTTTCTAACCCTAACCCTGCAATATCAGATAGCAACTCCTCTGGGGTCACCTGTCCCTGCTTCCACCTCTTGTGCAGTTCCTTTTTATGTCTAAGTTCAGTTAGGAGCTTTTTGCTTATCCAGACATACCTCCTGCCTCCTTTTCTTGATTTCCTAGTTGTTGGGAGCTTGGAGGAGGTTATCCTTGAATACTAACAAACTCTCCTGGACCTACCCTTCTTTCCAGGGCTGCATCCCATGGATTATTCCAAGCAGATCTCTGAAAAGCCCAGTTCTGTTCTCCTGAAGTCCAGGGTTGTGGTCCTGCTTTTTGCCTTGCTTTCTGTTCTTGGGGTCCTGAACTCTGTCTCATGCTTACTGTAGCCAAAGCTCCTGACTTTCATATCTCTGACCAGATCTTCCTTGTTCCAGGTCTAGCCATGCACCTCTACTTGTTATCTCCTCTGTCATCTGATTTCAATTCAGTGAGTAGTATGAGGTATTAACTCAAGAAGCCAGAATCCCAGATCTATCCACATGACTTTCTAATTACTAAGAAACATGATTCTATTCACCAATTTCATGCAGGCAAGAGAGGTAGGCAGGCATTCACTTCCTCCTTAAGATGGTTTTCATTTAGACAATATCCTTCTGAGACACATGAGAGACTGTGTAAAACCCTTCAGGATGAAGAAGGTCTTGGAACATCTATGCTGCTTTCTAAGGCTTTCCTAATGCTCTAACCTATATGATAGCTATAGCCAAATAACTCATGTTAAGCTGCATGTAGCCCAAGTGAGGCTTCTGCCTTAAAACTATTTCATGTTCCTGGTACTAGGACCCAGGGATATCCAGATCTCTAGCTGTGGGAAGAAGTAAGTTACAGGATCTTCCAGATCTTATCCTGTGTTTTGTTTTTGTTCAGTTCAGAAGGAAGTCACGGTCATCTTCTTAGTAGCCATCCAGCACTCCATTTTCCTAAAGAGTCTTTGGCATATCTTCAGTATGTAATTGGTCTAGGAAGATTGACAATCTGGTATTATTATTAGTCTAATGTGAAACAGGGGGCAGCCCGACCGCTTTCCCCCACTACATATATGGATATAAGTGGCCTTGGCTACTTTCTTAAATTAATAATTTTTAGCATATCTTGAGCATACCTGTCTTAAGATCATAGCAGAGGTAAGGCAGGAACTAGCTGTCTACTTAGTCAAGAACAGGCTGAATGAATGCAGACACCTGACTTCAGGTTCATAAGAAATACTCAAGTTGTCCAAGAAGCACCTACTGCATGTTAAACATCTGTGGAACTAACCAGTGTTGAGGAAGAGAGTTTACAGATCACTCCTTCAAAACTCAGTCTTGTTCTTTCTGTTTGGTGTTATCTTTTTATTTAATACTTAGAAATACAAACTTACCAAAGACATGAATAAAGTTTGGGTTCAGTTTTATGTTGGGAGATCTCTCCTGATGTCAGCAGAGGCGCTACTAACTTACAGCACAGAAAAGAGGTCAATATTAGGTCTGTCATAGCCTATAACAAGTCATTTAAATCACTATAAATGTACTATTTGACACATTTATTCCTGCCTGTGAATTATTTATGAACAAGTGCAGAAATCCTGCAATTCCAGTATTATTTGTAGCCTGTGGTGGTGCAGTTCCCCCATGTCTCTTTGCCCCTGGGGCCCACTCCATGATCTTAGGATAAGCCCCATTGTTTTATTATCTTGGATACAGGTGCAGTGACTTGGGTGTCAGGCACTCTCTGGCCACACCTGGGCTACCTGCTGCCTGAATTTTCTACCAGAATGACTCAGAATCAATTGTGGCCAGAATGGAGAATATTGACCAAAGACAATCATCTCGAGATCCTATAAACAGCGATCCAAAAGAGAGACCCTTTGAGGTTTCCCGGATCGCAGCGGGCTGTGTGTCCCAGGATCTCCCCCTGACCTGGAACACCGCTCGGGGTAGGTTTTGCAAGGACTGAAAGATCATCCATCGACAATTTTGTGAGGACTCAAAGGCCTGATTTCACGAGGTTCACTGACCATCCTAAATGGCTGCTAAACTAAAGCCATGCAACAAAATCTCATTCACAACATAGACATCCACCAGTAGATTACTACTGATGTGGTTTAACCTGGCAAGCATCTGAAATAACCACACAGCTGTTTGCTTACTCCCCCCCTCACCAGTGGGATGGGGGTGAGAATCAGGAAAAAAAAAGGTAAAACTTGTAAGTTGAGATTAAGACAGTATAATATGACCAAAAAAACCAACCAACCAAACAAAAAAACCCCCACAAAACAAGTGATGCACAGCACAGTTACTCACCACCCACAGACCCCTGATGCCCATCTAGTTCCCAAGCTGTGGTCTAGCTTCCCCCAAGTTATATACTGAGTATGATGTCATATGGTATGGAATATCCTCTTGGCCAGTTTACATCAGCTCTCCTGGCCATGTCCCCTCCCAGCTTCTTGTGCACCTCCAGCCTCCTTGCTGATGGGGTGATATGAAAAACTGAAAAGTCCTTGACTTAGTGTAAACATTGCCTAGCAACAACCAAAACATGAGTGTGTTTTCAACATTATTTTCATACTAAATCCAAAACACAACACTATACTGGCTACTAGGAAGAAAATTAACTCTACCTCAGCTGAAACCAGGACAACTATGTAAGATAATTTCATGAGTATTTTTGTATGTTGTTCACCACTGGTCTCATGATTGCTGATATCCCATAGCTGCCAGCTCATTATTGCCTTTCTGAGTAAAAGCAACCATTTCCCAGATATAAAGGCTGAAGTGCTTCCAATATTTCTCTGGTCTACTAAGCACACAAAAAGTTTTTGGCACTGTGAAAACAAATTTTGGAGCTGAGTAATAATTGCAATTGTTGATGTTCATTAAACTTGTTGAATCTATAAAAAAAGATATTGCTGAGAGATCTACAGTTGTCAAAACATTCCTAAGCTCTGAATAACCACCACAATAAATTTGTGATTTTGCATCACTATTTCCCCACCCCTTTGGGGATCATATTAACTTACTCCGAGAATTGTATCAGTGGTAAACTACATTGACGCAGTGTTTAATACTAGGTTTTGATTAACTCTAGTCTATTTGTTTAAATCAGGTTTTGTAAGAGATTTAATGACCAAGACGGTTTTAAGAAAAAAAAAAAAAATCTCTTAAGAACTAAATTCATATTAACAAAATCCTTCTTATAGGAGGCAGGATTATGATTAGCCAAATCTAAATTAAAACCTAGAGCCCCTTTTCCTACCAGTACCAATGCTTTTAATTTATTTCTTAGGAAGGATTATGTAAGATATCAGATAAAATTAGATTAGACACATTTCTGCTCCACACAGATATAGGATGATAATAACAGGGGTAAAAATCATCTTCAACACAAAATCCTTTTGGGGCATGGTACAGCTCAAGAGTGGCAGGGGGTCCCCATGGCAGGGACTGGCAGCTGGGTCCCATCCCACCGCCCCAGCCAGAAGCAGGGCAGCCAGGGGGCACTGGGGCTTGCAAATAACTCACAGAGTTATTTAAATGCTGTAGGTTTCTGGGGTCTACTTCAGGGGAAGTAGAGCTGAAGCATGGGCAGGGAACTGGGCGCATGGCACCAGAGACTTGGGGCTGGGAGGGTAGGCTCCAGCTTGCCATGAGGAGCCCTGGAGCCCAGGTGGGCTGGGGACGGTGATATATAAGCAAATACTCGTGCCGTAGGGTATGCACGTACTTTCTGTTCAGAGACTCCTCTGAAATGTGGTTTCAATCAGCCATAAAACAGTTCTTCTACAGACCCTAAATACAATGTGCCAGATCTGGGGAAAAATTTCTAAAAACATCCTTTTACCCTACTTGAGAAGACTTTTTCTTGTTTTGGTTTTATTTTCAGGTGTGAAAATAAAGTCAATACGCTGCCATTTTTATGACACTGCATTCCTATTGTAAGTAAAAAGTCACATTAATACAATAATTTCATTTTCCAGTTCACTGGCCCATAAAGTGGCTTATTGCACTTGGGTATTTAATATAAATACAGAAAAGTATTTACTTTGATATATTTTAATTCTGTCAAGAGTTGTGGTGACATTTTAACAATAAGAACTAGCAAATAGATTGTTTAGGCCATTAGCCTTTCCATTCCAGATCAGCACTAAAATCCAGCCCTGGTGACACCATGTAATTTTCAAAACAGTTCTTATCCAGGGGCTGATATGCAGCAATCTTTTGCTCCTATTTGGAAAATCCTTGCTCCTTAGAAAGCCTAGGAGATGCCATCATTCCTGGTGATAGATGCTGAGTAGCCACACAGGGCTGACATGGGTCTCTCTCCTGTCTTTCAGCTTGGGGACCTTTCTCTGCTCTGCCCAGACTGAGCAGCGTCTGTCCAGTGAGCAGCAGAACAGTCACTAATGTCATGGCTGTTGCACTCCCCTAGCTATGCTCAGACACACCAGCCACCCCCAGCTATCCTTTTGGCAAAATAAGAGCCATTACAATAGTCAGAACTAACAAAAGTGAGGGACTGAAGACAATTTTTATAAAATCAGTGGGTCAGAAATCATGCCTTCTCACATGTTAAAGAAGTGATACATGGAAACTGCTGTGCATTAGTGCACATGTGGTCCATCCCCTCTCTCCCACTCTCCACGTATTTATCCTTCCTTGAATCCAAATACTTCTGTTAAATTGTGTGAAAATAACACTCTTCACAGCTAAGTATGAAATAGAAGTGTTTGTAAAATCATTGCCATATCCAGTTTGATTTCTTTCAAAGAAAATATTGAAACTGAATAAGCTGAGAGAAGGTACATTTCCTTATAATAATCTGTTGACAGTGCACATAGACATGTACAGGGGTTTTCTATTTGAATTTTATTTTAATACACGGATACTAAGGTAAAGAGAATAGTCCCTGAGCTGTGGAAATGCAGATATCATGAGTAGAGATAAACTGAAAGAGGCCTGAGCGCAGCAAATCAAATGAGGTTGTCTCAGTTTGTAAGACCCTAACCCTGTGTTACCACATCAGAGTGTGCAGCAAAGGAACCACAGAGAAATGTGGCACCACCCTCTTCTTTTGGACCTCCTCTGATGATCCTAGATGCCCCAGGATAATTAAATCAGGATTGTTTATTTTTTAATTACACAGGAATATGTATTCTAATTTCTGGCTGTGAGGCAACTTGTTCACCTTTTCCTAAGTGTTTTGAATTACTGACAGTCTCATTAAAAACTGACCATTATATGGCTGTGTATATATGTAAATCTGACACAGAAGGAGCTTCCTATTAGTCACTGTGTCCAACAGGAGCTGACAAAAATGATATGTTCATACTTATCAAGCCAAAGAGCAGATCTGTTTCAATGCAGTGAGTATTTCTCGATTTAATTTTAAAAATGGGAGCAACTCTTCATGGGAAAGGTTTGGAATGGAAAGCTGAATGTGTAATGATCCAGGCCTTCAGATACACTAATTATTAGCATTGCTTAAAATTAAAACCAGCATGAAATCAAACAGGTAGCAGAACTGTGGGTGCCCTTCCCCCTCAAATCTTTTCTGTGTCAAAAATAATTCCAAAAAACAAACAAGAGGAAAGCTTTTTTAGTGTTGTTATCTTGTTTGTAAACAATTTTTTACATAAATCATCAAGATTAGGGTCATTGATGAAACTCAAGATGTATGTTCAATTGGAGTGTAAGAAAAAAATATTGTATACATATTCCTCAAACCGATTCTCCCTCCCTATTTGAACAACTTCCTCTCTCCTGTTTTACACCCACTAGTTTTGCATAACTTTTTTATTAATTTTGTCTACTTAGCTCCCTTAGTTTTTTTCTATGCTGTTTCTCTACTGTCAGATTCTCTGTAAAGTCTTATCATTGTCAAGGAACATAAATTTCCATTGTTCTTGCCTCAAATCAAGACAGAATAAAGTAGGAGGAAAGATTTAGTTGGAGGATATGTTCTCCTGATAAACACCCCCCCCCCCAACCATACCTAAAACCCAACCATAACAAAAACTAAAATGAAACAAAATAAAACATAAAACCACAAAAAATCCCAAACGTATTTATGTTCAGCCTATCTTTGAGAGCACTTGATTTCAGCTGATGATTCACAGTTGGACCAGTTGGCACAGGTCTTCTTAAGTTAATGATACCTCTCAGCTGGTACCATCTAAAGAGCTGGTTTCTGGTATATAAGCACAGGGACTAATTTCTGGCTGTAGTAGAGGTGAGCCTCAAAATCAAATATCTGTTTAAAACAAGAAAATTAAAAAGATATTTCATATTATTTTTGGTGTCTGTTTCTTTATCCCAAATGCTAATTGTTAAAAATTCATTGGGTATTTCTTAAATTTATCTTTGCTGCAATGGATCTACAATGGACTTTTTATACTTTCATAGTTCATCAAGAGAGCCTGGGACCATGTTAATAACTTGGATAGACAGAGAATTGGTATTAATGGAAAGGTAGAGATCTGTTGGTACTTTTGCAAAAAAAACCCCATGTCTCAGAAGTCAAAAGTATCTAAATTTAAACACTGCAACATGTTTTAAGAACTGGGGTATAAACAACATCTTAGGCTGCTGAGTTAATGAAATTAGGCCTTTAGGCAGCAGTCATTTGAAGTTTCCCTTGCCTTCTATATACGAATTCTTTCTTTCTTTTCCATTTTTTTTTAAATATGTGATGATTTTTGCAGCAATGTACTACACAGATAAATGAGTGGCTCTGATGGCTGATTAAATAATAAAGCACTTAATCATTTACAGAAGGCTGTTCATTATACTACAACATAGGACAACGAAGAACATAGATACATTTGAGCAATTTATTCAGAGAAGTAACTGATGGAAAAGAGGTCTGAATACTTTTCTCACTGGCTTCTTGTAATATTTAACATTGGTTTCATTCACTTGCTACTTACCACAATTAAATTACCTGGAGATGTTTTGTTAGTATACTGATGGCCAGAACAGTCACATGGCTTTGACAGAAACCATCATTTTCCCAGCTTTCTATTACCTGGGAAGTCATGAAAAAAGGTCTTGGGGCTTGAAAGGGGTTTCTTTTCTTTTCTTTTCTTTTCTTTTCTTTTCTTTTCTTTTCTTTTCTTTTCTTTTCTTTTCTTTTCTTTTCTTTTCTTTTCTTTTCTTTTCTTTTCTTTTCTTTTCTTTTCTTTTCTTTTCTTTTCTTTTCTTTTCTTTTCTTTTCTTTTCTTTTCTTTTCTTTTCTTTTCTTTTCTTTTCTTTTCTTTTCTTTTCTTTTCTTTTCTTTTCTTCTTTTCTTTTCTTTTCTTTTCTTTTCTTTTCTTTTCTTTTCTTTTCTTTTCTTTTCTTTTCTTTTCTTTTCTTTTCTTTTCTTTTCTTTTCTTTTCTTTTCTTTTCTTTTCTTTTCTTTTCTTTTCTTTTCTTTTCTTTTCTTTTCTTTTCTTTTCTTTTCTTTTCTTTTCTTTTCTTTTCTTTTCTTTCTTTTTTTTCCTTTTCTTTTTCTTTTTCCCCTAGACATCCTGGTGAGATATAGAGTCTTGGCTCTATGTTACTCAATGATGTTATCAAAGACCAGAAGAAAATAAGGGTTTGCTGTTAAAGATGACAACAGACTGGCAGAGCTGTAAATGTTACTGGTGATATGTAATGATTACTAAGCAGTCTTGGAAGGCAGGGACATTTATGATCTGCCTACATGAAGTCATACTGAAGAGTTTAACAGTGTTTTGAATGCCTGTAAAAGGGGATATGGTGAGCTACCTGCTCACAATAAAATACATGAAGCCTTGTTGAGGCTGTTCATAGAAAGCTGGATGTCCATATTCTAAGCTTACTTGGGGAAATAGGACAAATTCCACAAAAACACAACAACAACATTCTATAACCCTTTAATAAGGTATATTTTTCCAGTCAATTTACCTTGCCAACAGGAGAGTCCATGAGGAAAAAAAGAGGAGTGCCTCTGATCATTTAGAAAAATGGAAGAAAAGTGCACAGCAAAATCTGGACTTAGAAAACTTCAAAGAAGAAGTAGGAGAAATACTTTTTACAATGCTGAGTATCCTCCCAGTGTAACAAGAAATATGGCAGATTTTTTTCATCATTAGAGGCAAAACCTGCATTGAGTTAAATTCCATCAAGACTTGGGCTGGTATTTCTGGTCATTTTTCCACTGTGTTTCTAGAGCTGAGCATTTTACCCTGCTTGCTTGATTTATAGTCTACATTCTTTGCACATTAACTCAGAGAAGCATATAGATATGTGAATACTTATTTACATCTTAGTCTGTCTTCTTGGGATGGAAAAGACTGAGTTTTCTAGAAATGTTTATTTCCAGAAAAAGCCAGCATATCAAAGCCTAGATTCAAGAAAGCTTTAGAAACTGCAGGACCCCAAGACAAGCCATTTGGTAAATTCTTGCTTTTCCCACTCTCAGAGGCTGGTACAATTTTCTGGCTGTGAATATAACTTATGGCCATTACACAGGGACAATGAGACAGTATTCTCACCCAAACTGCCCTTGCTAGCTAGTCCTGTTTTCCTGAAGGTGGGCAATGAGAAACTTGACAGGAGGTGAGAGGCTATGGGTTTGAACTGCACAAGCACACAAGGAAGCAGAACTACTCTTTTGTAATGCTAAGCAACGACTTTAACAAAGTGGTGGGTGCTCTTATAACTGCTTGCAAAAGTGATCACACTGCTGTTTGTGAGGAGCTCAGATTGCTGGGGAGGTGCATAGTATGCTCTGCTGCACATGTGTAGTGAGCATCCAGCAGAATGGTTTCCTTGGGGGAAACTTAAGCTGCAGAATGTCTTGAGTCTTGCTCAGGATGAGACAGATGGAGCAAAGAGTTGTGCACACCAGTAATGCTATGTGTACACAGGTACATACCTCTCAAGTGAAACATGGAGAAGTCGCGTAACTTCAGGTTTTCCTAAAGCTGCTCTTAAGCAAAAGGGTTACTGGACACAGGGGTTTTTGCTGGTTTTGGCAAACCAGTATCTTGTCTGGTTTTGAACACTTGAAATCTGTTCTTTGACTGTACACCTGACGATGTGCGGCTTTAAATAGGACTCTGGATTCATATGCAAGCAGAACATGTAGGGGATATGTTTAAATTGAAAGAGTAATGACTCCATTTGTCTTTTAGTGCTGCCATGTAAGAACTCCACAATCTCAAATGAACTTGGAGAAGTATTCTCAATGTATTACGGTGCTTTCAGCACATTTCCATTTGGTAAAGATCATCAATAAGCAATAGCGTCTTTGTGCCACATTACAAGAGATCAGATATTAAGCTTGTGATTGGCTTTTATTTGGGAAGGATTGCAGTGCTATGAAAAAACTGGCCAAAAAATTGTTTGATAATAGAAGATATGGTAAAATACTATGCTGTGCAATGAAATCTCATTCCCAGTCTCGGTGAGGTATGGATTTCTGGTCCAGGTATGTTTGTTGGTTTGGGGTGTGTGTGTGTGTGTGGGGGTGGGTTGTTTTTTGGTTTTGTTTTGGTTTTTTAAATTATTTATTTTATTTTCTCTTGGCTATAGTTACACAGTGAATTTTACTTAGTTTTCAGGCAATCTTTTATTTGTGTAAAGCTTACGTGGTGGATAGAAACCTTTACCCATGTCTATTGTGCAGCGTAACTACCATAAAATCCTGAGTATGGACAGAAAACTATAAAACACAGCTCAAAAATCTAAGTATTCTAAAGAATGTGGTTTTTTTTTTTTTTTTTTATATGAAAGAATGCTGGGGGACAGATACACTATAAGCAGGTATTACACAAAAAAAGGCTTGGGGACACAGTTTTCTTCATGCCCTGTGTATTTTTTAAAGAAAATTACTGTGGTTTTTATTTTTTTTAGTGTCAGAGAAGTAGAAGAAAAAAAAAATTGCTAGAAGGTTGTTTATTTTGAATTTAAAGAGGTTGCTGGGAGAAAAGAGACCATATTTTAAATAATCACAAGCTTGCATCAGCATTTGACCCAGTTGTTTAAGGTCTACAAAAATACTAATGTTCACATACTACCCATAAAGTACTTCATGAAAAAAAACTACAAAGAAAACAGGAGAAAAACTATAAATGGTGGAATGAAGTAATGAGGAAAACACAGTTTTACAATTATGACCAAAAAAAAAAAAAAAAAAAAAAGAAGTCTTAGTGCAGTTCAGTTAAAAGTTCAGGATACACACATTCAGAGGAATCATCAGTGAGAACTTGAATTAACAACTTTTTCAAGAGAGAGATGATCTAGAGAGATGTATTTTGTGGAAAAGTTAGGATGAAACAAAGATCTACAACCACCATGTGGTATCTGATGGGATGCCTTCTATTATTACTTTGTAGAAAACATTTTTTATAATCTAGTTTTAACTAATGCTTTTGATCTAAGGCCTTCTGTTTCTGGTGTTAGGAAGCAATGCAGCTAGCTTTACAGCAATTAGTGTTTCCTATTTTATATAGTTCATTCAACATTTTTCATATGGGCCATGCTGCAGGAATGGGTAGGTCTTACTTGATTTTTCAGGAATTTATTGAACCTTTTAATAATGTATTAGTTTGGATTCATGATTGTTGCAATAGATAAGCTGTCAGTCCAAAAAGGAATCAGACCACATGCTTGAAACATAAATGACAATTTTTCCTGGGGTAATAGGCTCCCCTTGGTAAAAGAAACTGCAAATTATGATTAGTTCTTATGGCAAAAAATTGCAAATGTAAAAGAAAAGAAAATAAATATATTCTTCCATTATGAGATCTTTGAATTCCTTATAAGATTGGAGGGTCTAGGATGAGGTTACTTATGAATTTGAGGCTCTAAGTCTGTTTAACAGGAAGTTATTAATAGAACAGATGAGTTTAATTATATAATCAGATCAATGTTCTTGGTCAGCTGACAAAAACCCTGTTTATTTCTGGCCCATATTTAATAATCTTCAATATCTTTGGGTGGTGAGTTCATCCCTTTTTTCCTTATGAGACATAAGTGGCTGTGATAGAATAAATACCTGCTTCAAAAATACCTTCAAGGAAAACTATAACCATACTTAGTTCCATAGAGCAAAAATCTGAGTTCTGGCTTGTCAGAAAATGTTGCAGCACAACACAACACTTTGTGTTTTGTTACACAAAGTAATATGGACATATTTCAACCAAATGAAGCTAAAGTAATTTTTTTCAAGTATAGAAAACTTCTAAATATGACTTCAATACTCAACCCAGGCAGATCTGCACTAATGTACAGGAGTTCTGTGGGATTCTGTAGGAAGGAAGAAGATAATTATCTGTGGGTAATTTTCACAAATTCACATTACATATTGTTTGCTCTTTTGCCTACTCGCTTTTTGGCCTTTGTATCTTTGAAAAGCCTATCATGTACAACCCACAGAGAAGGAAACTCTTCCCAGAAGTGCAACACCTGCAGTGCCTCAGCCATACAACTTCAGTCAGGAGATGTCCTTGCCTTCTGTTCCTAGTATCAAATCTAGTCCTTCAACTTGGATAGTCAAGCCTCATTACTTCTGCTGGCAAGGGGATCCTTTGCTGAAGAGCGTGCCCCACCTCTACCAAATGGAAATGAAATAAAGTACAAAAATAGTCCACAGAATCATTCAGGTTGGAAAGGAAGGATCCTTTTCTTAAACCAGGCTTTTTTTTTTCTTCACCTCCCCCCTCCCTCCGCAAGTCCCCCACAATACTAAGTGAATTGACAAAAAAAAAAAAAAAAAAAAAAAAAAAAAAAAAAAAAAATTCTTTGCTTTTTGTCACTCTAGTTCTCACTCAATCTCTTTTTTATTTTTTTGGTGAGTAAATGCTTATTTTGGATTTTTCACCTCTTGATCTGATAGTAACACAATTAGATGGATGTCCTTCACTTGAAATAACATGTTTTTCAGATCTTATTTGGATCTCTTTTTAATTGGCAAACTTATACTCTGTTTTATACGCTGTTTCATTTTTCTACATCTTTTTTCATGAAGAAAGAATAGAACTTAATCTTTAAAGTAATGCATATAAAAATCCTACTAAAAACCGCAAACAAACAAAAAACCCAACATTCAAAAAAAAACCAACAAACCAAACAAAAAAAGGAGTGCAGGATCTGTCCCAGGTAAATTAAAATGGTTTAGGGTGTTCTTTTGTTTTTCTTAATGCTTATTTATGCTTTATGCAGAAGTGTTGCCCATTTATGAGCTGGAGATATCCTTAAGAATGACTGAATTATGGAAAGTATAACTGAATCAGAAATTAATATAGCATTTCTGAAACAGCAGGCTTTTCTCTAGTTCAGGCTAGCTCATTGCAGTGCTCTGTTCAGCCTTCAATCTTTGTGAATTTTTAGTTTGGTTTTTGGGTGGGTGTGTGCACGCGTGTGTATTTTGTTTGTTTATTTTCAGCCCTGTCATCAGTCCTGCTCTCACTGAGCAGGTAACCTCCTATTATCTTCAGTGAACGCACTAGTAACAGCACCCTTGTCTGTCAGATCTGACAGAGATAAACTCAAAGATGTTTTAACCTGTTATAGTCCCTACATGACTTTCCTTTTATCTTGGTGACGTACCCTAGCCTACCCACTTGGACTGGAGCAAACAGAACATTCAGTGAGGCTACACACATCCTGTGCTATTGGCATCTGAATTGGTCATCAGGTAAGGATTGCCAGGAGATGATCATAAACTCTCTTTCACAGTTAGATCATAGTTTCTAGAAATAAGGTTCCTCTGCTGCCTGTTTCTGTAGAGTATCTCTCCTGTCTAGTCACTGCTGAATGTTGCACTGGAAAGACAAGCATTTCATCTAATACAGTGAAGCCATTTCTAGACAGATAGTCTTCCGTTGTTCAACCATGTAACCATGTCCTTGGTCATATTTATCCAAAACTAGTACCAGCCCAATACTTCATGTATTTATTTCAGTTTATGTAGCTAACGTTTTACTGATGATTTTGTGAATCTCCAGCTTAAGATAAGAACCTATTTTAAGAAGTCTGGAAGGGCCTGGTTTTAAAAAGGCTGGCACCCTCAAAAGTTTTAAAATGAGTGTTTGAATGTAGCTATGCAAAAAATCCATGGAATGAAAAGTTCCCTGAAGAGTTGAAAAATATCAGTCCGTGTGTACAGATCATATTCCAGAGTTTCAGAAAAGAAAGTTAAGATCAGGTGTGCTGGGAACTACTCTTCCACGTTTCAATGCTGCATTTTCATTATCTTCAAGCACAGACATGCAAGACAAGCATGTCTGGCCTAATGTGGTTTTGGAAGAGTGAAAATTCCCAATGGAGCAACAGTTCAGTGCAGATACTGTTGCTAGCTTCTCAAATTCCTGGATTATGCTACTTCTAGTTGTTACACATGTGTGGATCAGAGATCAGAGCTTACCCATTGTGAAAAGCCATTTTACACCCATATAAAAGAGCTTATTTCACAAATGAACAAGCCAAAGGTTTAGCTTATTTGAATATCTGAATGAGATCCAAAACAGATTTAATTGAATATTCATTTCACACAGCTTTAGCCAACTGAGTTGCTTAAATGAATTGATCCCATGAGTAACAGTATACGTACATGGATACTTAATGAATGAATTGACAGTAGCCTTCAGCAGTGTCCTGTATAAAGTGGCAACAGGGTGATGAAAGACTAATTTGTACCCTAACACACAGCTGTTTTACAATACAATATCTGAGTTATGGAAGTGCTATATGAATCTTGTCTTCTACAAGCTATCAAGAGGTTGTCTTCTTTGTCTACTGAGGCACCAAGATGCTGCCATTCCTGTATGGATCATCCTCATATAGGAATGGCATATAAATCCACTTTCTTCCGGGCACACTTTGTTTCTCAGTGGAATTTAATGACAGCTTCTCATTCCCTTACTGTCAGCACACTTCCGAACTTCTGTCTTCCTACAGATATTTGCAACCCCCACCTTGGAGAAGTGCAGCAGTGTCCCAGCCCAAGAGGTATTACTTTTTGCAAGTGAGTGCATGAAAATGCATTTCTGACATTTTCTGCTCTCATCAGTCTTGAGCATCTTGTTCTATTTCTTTAGGTTAGCAAGACTTGTCAGATGTTTGCAACGCAATGGGGCTAAATAAAGACCTTAACCTTTTTCTGCCTTGGGGCAGAAAGGAAGGGAATGCACTTCATGGTAGTACTGTTCTTCATACCATGTGATTCTTGCCTTTTTTTTGTGCTTGCTACAAAATCTACTAGGCAGAAGATATAGTACATATTCAAAAGAGTGGCAAAACCTTCCCCCAAACAGTCCCCATTTGCCCGTGTGGTGGGTTGGCCTTGGCCAGCTGCCAGACACTGACCTAGCTGCTGTCTCACTCCTCCTCCTGTTCCAGCAGGGCAGAGGGAGAAAATATGATGAAAAAGCTCATGAGTCCAGGTAATACAGGGAGATCACTCGCCAGTTGCCATCATGGGCAAAACAGATTCAACCTGGGGGAAATTAATTTAATTTATTGCCAATTAAAATGGTTTGGGACAGTAAGAAACAAAGACAAATTAAAACACCACCTTCCCCTGTCTTTTCTTCCCCACACTCAACTTCACTCCCTCACTCCCAACTCTTCTACGTCCCCTACTCCACTGGGTAGCACCACTTGGTCACCTCTCCACCCCAAGAGGATGAGGAGGAGAATGGAAAAAAACCCACCTCGTGGGTTGAGATAAAGACAATTTAACAGGATAACAAAGGAAGAAAATAACAACAGCAACAGCAACAATGTTATTATAATATAAAGTGATGTACAGATGAAATTCCTCACCACCTGTGGAAGAAAAAACCCGATGCCCAGTCTGTTTCTGAGCAGTGTTCTCACCTCCCAGCTAGCTCCCCCAGTTCTATATGGAGCCTGACGTTATATGGCAGGGAAAGTCCCTTGGGCCAGCCTGGCTCAGGTGTCCTGGCTGTGCTCTCCATCTTCTTGTGCACCTGGCAGGGCATGGGAAGCTGAATAGTCCTTGTCTTAGTATAGACACTACAACTACCTAGCAACAACTAAAAACATCATTGTGTTATCAATATTATTCTTATACTAAATCCAAAACAGAGCATTATGCTGGCTACTAGAAAGAAAATTAACTCTATCCCAGCCAAAATCAGGACAGGGTTCAGTCTATAATTGCTCCTCTCTACAGCTCCTTCATAGAATCATAATCATATAATGGTTTGGGATGTAAGGAACCTTAAAGATCATCTAGTTCCAACCCCCCTGATATTGGCAGGGACACCCTCCACTAGACCAAGTTGCCCAAAGTCCCATCCAACCTGGCCTTGAGCACTGACCCGCTTGTAGTTCCCTGACTTTTCCTTTTTTTCCTTTTTAAAAATGGGTGTTATGTTTCCCCTCTTCAAATCAGTGTGAACTTCATTGGACTACCACAACTTCTCAGATATCATGGATAGTGACTTAACATCTTCACCCACTGGTTCCTTCAGGACCCACAGATGCATCTCATCAGGTCCCATGGACTTGTGTACATTCAGGTTCCTTAGGTGGTCTCAGGCCTGATCTTCTCCCACAGTGGGTGGTTCTTCATTCTTCCCTTCCCTGCTTTTGCCTTCTCTGACCTGGGCAGTGTGGCTAGAGCACTTGCTGGTGAAGACTGAGACAAAAAAGTCATTGAGTAGTTCAGCCTTCTCCATATCCCAGGTAACCAGGTCATCCATTCCCATCTGCAGAGAGCTCACATATCTTCCTCTTATCACTTACGTACCTATAGAATGTTTTCCTGTTGACCTTGAATGTCCCTAGCCAGGTTTAATTCTATCAAGGCTTTAGCTTTCCTAACCTGATCCCTGGTTGCTTGGACAATTTCTCTGTATCCCTCCCAGGCTACCTGCCCTTGCTTCCACCCTCTGTAGGCTTCCTTTTTGTGTTTGAGTTTGTCCAGGAGCTTCTCATTCATCCATGCAGGCCTCCTGGTGTTTTTGCCTGACTTTTTTTTGTTGGGATGCATTGCTCCTGAGCTTGAAGGAGGTGATCCTTGAATACTAACCAGCTTTCTTGGGCCCCTTTTCCCTCCAGGGCTCTGTCCCATGGTATTCCACCAAGCAGATCCCTGAAGAGGCCAAACTCTGCTCTCCTGAAGTCCATGGTAGTGAGCTTGCTGTGCGCCCTCCTTGCTTCCCTGAAGATCTTGAACTCCACCATTTCACCGTCACTGTGGCCAAGGATGCCCTACAGCTTCACATTCCCAACAAACCCCTCCTTGTTGCTGAGAGCAAAGCCCAGCATGGCACCTTTCCTCCTTGTCTCACCTATCTCTTGGAGGAGGAAGTTATCATCAGCGCATTCCAGGAACTTTCTGGATTGCTTGTGCCCTACTGTGTTGTCCCTCCAATAGATATTGGGGTTGTTGAGGTCCCCCATGCGGGCCAGAGCTCGTGAACGTGAGGCTGTTCCTATATGTTCATAGAGGGCCTCATCCACTCGGTCTTCCTGGTTGGGTGACCTGTAGCAGACCCCGACTGTAGTGCCACCTGTCCCTGCTCTCCTTTTAATCCTGACCCATAATCTCTCAGTTGGGTCCTCATCCACCCCCAGGTGAAGTTTCATGCACTCCAGATGGCCACTGACATACAGGGTGACATTCCCTCCTTTTGTCCCCTGCCTGTCCTTCCTAAAGAGGCTGTATCCTTCCATTCCAACACTCCAGTCATAGGAACCATCCCACAACATCTCCATGATGCCAATAAGATCATAGCCCTGTAGGCATGTGCACGTCTCCAACTCCCCTTGTTTATTTCCCATGCTATGTGCGTTTGCACAGAGGCATTTAAGCTGGGCACCCAGTGAAGCTGACTGACTGACTGGAGTGGCTGGAATTCCCCTGCGCTGCACTTCAGGTGCTCTTCTGCTGACTTGTGATCCTTGTCCAGGCTCTGGGCATCTGTTGCTGGCACTGGCATTGAACTGGTAGGAGTGGGGTGGAGTGAGGTTCCCCTCCCTGGCAACTTCAGTTTAAAGCCTCCTCGCCAGGTTGGCAGGCCTATGGTCGAAGATCCTTTTCCCCTTCTTGGACAGATGGACCCCATCAGCCCCCAGTCGACCAGGTTTCTCTGAGTGAGTCCCACGGTCTAAGCAGCCAAATCCCTGGCTGTGTGACGTGGTTTAGCCCCAGCCGGTAGCTAAGTGCCACGCGCTGCTCGCTCACCCCTCCCCTGGCAGGATGGGGAGGAGAACGGAAAAACAACGGCAAAGCCTCGAGGGTTGGGATAAGTGCAGTTTACTGGGACAGCAAGGGAGAGGGAAAACAATCAACAACAGTGCTGATAACAGATATTAACAATGGGCAATAACAGAGAACGATTTACCGATCCGACGACCGACTGACCGGACGCCCAACCCATCTCGGAGCCACGCCGGCATGCCGAACCCGCCCCTGCCCGACTAGCCCCCTTTTATGGTGAGCATGACGTCACATGGTATGGAATAGCCCCTGGCCAGCTTGGCTCACCTATTAACTCTACCCTTGCCAGAACCAGGACACTGTGGCACCAGTCCTGTAGTCATTTGTTGACTCATCAGATTTGACTGGCCCTTTCAAACCCGTTCCCTTTGACTGGGTGGATCAATGAAAAAAGCTGCCCGCACTCCAGAGTCCCTTACCGCTGCTCCAGGGTGCTGTAATCCCTCTTGATATTCCTGTCTATTAGCGGATAATAGTCAGTGGACTGTACGAGGCTTGGTAGTCTCTCGGTGACATCCCTGATCCAAGCCCCTGTGTATTTGCATTGTATGGCAAGGTTTAGGTAGCAGGGGGGCTACAGGAGTGGCTTCTGTGAGAAGCTGCTAGAAGCTTCCCCTGTGTCTGACAGAGCCAATGCCAGCCGGCTCCAAGACGGACCCGCCGCTGGCCAAGGCCAAGCGTGTCAGCAACAGTGGTAGAGCCTCTGTCATAACATATTTAAGAAGGAAAAAACCAACCTTGGGAAGATTTTGCAGCCAGAGAGAGGAGTGAGAAGATGTAAGAAACTCTGCAGACACCAAGGTCAATTCAGAAGGAGGGGGGGGGAGGTGGTCCATGCGCCGGAGCAGAGATCCCCCTGCAGCCCATGGTGAAGACCACGGTGAAGCAGGCTGTCCCCCTGCAGCCCATGGAGGAAGGATGAGGGGGTGTAGAGATTCCACCTGCAGCCCGTGGAGGACCCCACACCAGAGCAGGTGGACGTACCTGAAGGAGGCTGTGACTCCGTGGGAAGCCTACACTGGAGCAGGTTTGCTGGCAGGACTTGTGACCCCGTGGGGGACCCACACTGGAGCAGTTCATGAAGAACTCTAGCCCGTGGGAAGGACTCATATTGGACAAGTTCATGGAGAGCTGTCTCCCATGGGAGGGAACCCACGCTGGAGCAGGGGAAGAGTGTGAGGAGTCCTCCCCCTGTGGATGAAGAAGTGGCAGAGACAACGTGTGATGGACTGACCGTAACCCCCACTCCCCGTCCCCCTGTGCCCCTGAGGGGGGCGGAGGTTGAAGCCGGGAGTGAAGTTGAGCCTGGTGAGATGGGAGGGGTGGGTGGATGTGTTTTTAAAATTTTATTTCTCATTGCTCTACTCTGTTTTGCTTAATAATAAATTAGATTAATTTCTCTCTAAGTTCAGTCTGTTTTCCCGGTGATGATAATTAGTGAGTGATCTCTGCCTGTCCTTATCTCGACCCATAAGCTTTTCGTTGTACTTTTTCTCCCCTGTCTAGTGAACAAGGGGAGTGATGGAGCAGCTCTGGTGGGCACCTGGCCCCCAGCCAGGGTCACCCCACCACACCCCGGCAAGCAGCACACCCCTCTAGAGAGTGCATCAGGTTGGCTCAAATGGATGCCTTGGTACCTCTCAGAAGAGAGTCGCCATCTATTATCACTCGTCGCCTTTCCTTAGCTGTGCTGGTTGTTAAACAAGGAGTAGATTGGGCTGCCTTACTCAGCTCCAGCAACTCTCCTGATGTGCCAGGTCTTTCCTCTTCGGTCTGCAGAGTTGTGAAGTGATTCTGCAACAGCACCTCAGGCTTTGGGGGAAGTCTCTTCCTCCTGTTGGTTGCAAGCTTCCATTCTTCTGCATTATTGCCTCCCCTCCCTTTTGCGTGTGCCAATGTGGGAGTTTTTGGCTGTTTGGGTATGGGCTGTGGGTCCACTGCAGACTGCACTTGCAACCAGCTATCTAAATCCTTCTCAGCCTCCCTGACGTTAGGCAGCTTTCTCACCTCCTCCTACAGCTCAGCCACCAGCTGCAGGAGGTCCTCTACCTGGGCACACCTTTTGCAGGCAGGTCTGCTGCCCATGTCTGCCCCAGGAGAAAGGTCTGGGCACAACCTGCAGCCTGAGGTCTGCACTGCAGCCTCTCGCTTCAGCAGCTCCATTTGGACAGAGGCAAACATTTTCACAGAGGTGCCACTTTTCTGTGCCATGTGGATGATGGCCTCAGCTGTGTTCTTTGGTGGGTCCATTTTGGAGCTGGCTGGAACCAGCTGGAATGGGCATTGGGCCCTCTTCTCACAGAGGCTACCCCTGCAACCTTCCACTGCCAGCACCTGGACACAGACATTCAATTCAGCCCGACTGACTTTCTGTCTGCTCTATGTTGTATGTTGCCCTACTGCCAGCAGATGTAACAGCAGTCTCTTGTTTTGAGAGAACATTGGTATAGTCCTCCAGGAGACTGTATTTCTAAAACCACAGGGACATGCCTGTGAACACTCTGAAATACTAACTGTAAAAACAGAGATATTTAGATATTTTTGACAGAATTGTTTGAAGAAGCAGTAGCTGAATGTGAAAACGAAGTGAGAGACAAAAAAATAGGACATAAACACTAGAAAGATGTAGCTAAAGGAATCAGAGGATACACACACTCTGTGGCTCTAGAAAGAACCAGCAGAGTGAGCAAGAGATTTTGTTGGCTGATAGAGGTTCAGAGCTGCAAGCAAATCCTGTGTCTCTTGTTTTGTTTCTCCTGTTGAGTTTTGTGCATTTACTGTAAATATAAAATTAAAAAAAATAAAATAGTTGTCTGTACTTTCAGTTTCCCTTTTAACCTAATTTCTTTTTAGCTCCTTGATAATGACATTTCTGCTTTGTAAATTCAAGCTGACTACTCCCATCTACTTTCTTGTCCTTCATGTGTTTGGAATTGTTTTTCAGGACAACTTGCCCCTTCACTTTCTCAGGGATTGGCGTGAGGTTGACCAGTCTGTAGTTCCCCAGATCCTCCATCTTGCCCTACTTGACAATGGGAGTGATATTTTCTGTCTGCCTCTCCTCAGGAACTCCCTCCATCTCCACAATCTGTCAAAGACAATCAAAAACCACCTTGTAATGACACTGGCCAGCTCCCTCAGCGCTCATGAGTGCATCCTGTCAGATCCCTGATGTGTGTAGTTTCATTAAATATTCCCTAACCTGATCGCCATCCACTGATGGTAAGTCTTCATTGCTCCAGAGTTTTCATGCATATCAGTTCCAAATAAACCAAGTATATGTCTAATCCAAACACTTGCAGTTTTCTACTTGCCAGTTCCTACTCAACTGCTTGGGTTTTGTGGATTCCAATTTAGGCCTCACTCTATGGACTAAAGTCTGTGGAGAGGACTTAAGCATCATAGGTTCTGTCCTGGTTTCAACTGAGATAGAGTTGGTTTTCTTCAGAGTAGCTAGTATAAAGCTATGTTTTGGATTTGTGTTGGAAACAGTGTTGGTAATATAGAGATGGTTTTGTTATATGAAGGTGTTTTTTCTTATTGTTGAGCAGTGCTTACAAAGAGTCAAGGCCTTTTCTGCTTGATCCAGCGGAATAGCTGAGGATGCACAGGAAGTTGGAGTTGGGACATGGACAGGACAGTGACCCAAGCTGACCAACGGGATATTCTATACTATATGACGTCATACTCAGCTTATAAGGGGCTTGGGGAAGAGGAAGGATGGAGGTGGGCGGTGGCATTTGGAGTGATGATGTTTGTCTTCCCAGGTAACCGTTAGGTGTGATGGAGCCTTGCTTTCCTGGGGATGGCTGAACACCTGCCTGCTGATGGGAGTAGTGAATGAATTCCTTAGTTTGCTTTGCTTGTGCGCGTGGCTTTTGCTTTACTTATTAAATTGTCTTTGTCATGGGTTTTCTTACTTTCAGGCTTCCAATTCTCTCCCCTATCCCACCTAGTGGGGACTGAGTGAGTGGCTGCGTGGTGTTTAGTTACTAGCCAGGGCTAAACCATGACAGTTCTCATAGGCATGTTGGCACTTTTACACCCCACTTGCATGACTGTGTCCTGCTGGATTCGCACAGCTTGGGGAGCACAAAGACCTATTCTACGGTACACCTCACTGGCGAAAGAAATAGAAATCTTTGGGTCACATGGTTCACTCATGAAGTGGATCTATTTCCACAGATCAGTTCAGTGTATGGAAAGAACACTCTGAAAATAATCATGGTGATCCATCTTTCTCCATTAAGAAAAATTAGAAGTTAATGGGTGTGGGGAGGGTGGGTTGCCAGCTATCTGTTTTGTAACACACCTTCCCTATTGCAGCCTGTTGTGTCCAAGCAGGAGGTTACCACTCAGCAGCTGGAATTGCGTTTTAGCTTAACTTGAAAACTCTCAGCTCCTTGTGACAAGTGACTGCATGTAATTTACCTGTGCTGGGGGAAGGACTTTCTAATATAGATATCTCACACAGCATCTCTCCTCTCTCACTAGAAAGTGTGTTTGTATGTTCTTTTATTCCTTCCCTTGAAAACACAGAACAGCTAGACAGTTATTTCTCTGCCTTGAAAGAAAGAAAGACGGACAAAGGCAGAAAAGAAGCATCACCGACGTATACATTTGGTGCACTAAATTAAGACCATGCTAGGTATGCTACACCTACAAAATCTGGAAAACACCAGATCCACATTGCTCTAGGAACTTGTTTGTCAGAAGCATTCAACGGTGAAGAAAACAGTGCAGATGCTTTAATTAAGCAATGTAAGACTTCAGCTTGCATTAGTCTTGATTTTAGCCTCTGGACATGGCTTCAACCCAGGCAAATACAAAAACCTATGGATCTTCAACCAAGGCAAAAAATACACCTCTAAGGAAATTGCTTTCAATTTTCTCTCTCATGTGAACCGGCACAATGCCAGACAATAGCCAAAGAAGCACTGAACAAACTGCATCTAAAATATCAATTTTCCTTGAAAACAAATAACTTATGAGAATACAAATAGAAATATAAAAGGAAATGAGAGGGCTGAAGCATGCCCCACTTTCTCATATTCATGGATGAGACAGAAAATACTTTTTTCAGTAATAAATATTTCTCTGCAGTTGGAAAATCATTTTAATGTGGAATTGTGGCAAGTAAAATTGAAAATTCTGGGCCAATGATGAGTTGTAAATTGGGAAAATAATTTCAGTCATATTTATAAAAAATACTGAATCGTTTGTGCAAGAAGTATATACAGAAATACTGATATTGGATTAACTCTTAGAGGTCAGAGTAGGACTACTGTGCTTTATGTTACCTGGCTCCAACTAAACACACTATATAATTGAACCATTAAGGAAAATGTAAACGTCTTCTGAGAAAAGAAATTTGGTCAAGGGTTTGACAAGATAAAAGATTTTGCTTGGTAAACATAATGTCTCTCAGAGCCAAGGAGAAAGGATAAAGTGAAAGTTATGGCTAAAAATGATGCCACTAAAATGTCCTGTTTAAACAGATCAAGTATACAAAGAGGAAAACATGAATGACACTCACTTTCTGAAAAAATAAAAGAACCAAGAGACCTCCTAATACAAATGTTAAGAACCACTGTATTATGTTCATTCGTATGTATATACACTAAGTATGTATTTATGTACATACACATGTATGTTTATATGAATGATGCTAGTCAAAGGTTATTTCCTGAGAAACAGAAATGTGTGTTGAATAAAAAAAATCTTGTTTGTTTTCTTACTTTTCACACTGAAAAACTGAATATGAAATTGAATGGGATAAAAACCCTGGCCTTAGAGTAGTAACTAAGGTTCAACTCTGAAATGCTAATTTTATGTCCCACACATAAATGGTTATGGTTGGAAGGGACCTTTGAAGGCCATCTGGTCCAACACCACTGCTCAAGCAGGGTCACCAAGAACAGGTTGCCCAGGATTGTATCCAGATGGCTTTTGAATATCTCCAAGGATGGCGACTCCAACACCTCTCTGGGAAACCTGTGCCAGGTCTTAGTCACCACCACAATGAAAAGTGTTTCTTGATGTTCAGAGGGAACCTCCTGTGTTTCAGTGTGTGCCCATGTTGCCTCTGGTCCTGTCCCTGGGCACCACTGAAAAGACCCTGTTCCTGTCATCTTTGCAACCCTTAGAATCCTAGAATCATTAAGGTTGGAAAAGACCTCTAAGATCATCAAGTCCAACTGTCAACCCAACACCACCATGCCTACTAAACCATGTCCCGAAGTGCCATGTCTACAGGTTTTTTGACCACCTCCAGGGATGGTGACTCCACCACGTCTCTGGGTAGCCTGTTCCAATGCCTGACCACTCTTTTGGTGAAGAAATTTTTCGTAATATCCAGTCTAAACCTCCCCTGATGCAACTTGAGGCCATTTCCTCTCATCCTATTGCTAGTTACTTGGGAGAAGAGACCAACACCCACCTTACCACAACCTCTTTTCAGGTAGTTGTAGAGACCCATAAGGTCTCCCCTCAGACTCTTCTTCTCCAGGCTAAACAACCCCAGTTCCCTCAGCTGCTCCCCATAAGACTTGTGCTCCAGTCCCTTCACTATCTTCATTTCCCTTCTCTGGACACGATCCAGCACCTCAATGTCCTTCTTGTACTGAGGAGCCCAAAACTGAAGAGAATATTCAAGGTGAGGCCTCACCAGAGCTGAGTACAGGGGCACAATCACATCCCTACTCCTGCAGGCCAGACTATTCCTGATACAAGCCAGGATGCTGTTCGCCTTCTTGGCCACCTGGGCACACTGCTGGCTCTGTCCTGGTTTTGGCTGGGATAGAGTTAATCTTCTTTCTAGTAGTCAGCATAATGCTCTGTTTTGGATTTAGTATGAGACTAACGTTGATAACACACTGATATCTTTAGTTCTTGCTAGGTAGTTGTAGTGTCTGTACTGTCAAGGACTTTTCAGCTTCTCATGCTTTGCTATGTGCACAAGAAGCTGGGAGAGCACAGCCAGGACAGCTGACCTAGACTGACCAAAGGAATATTCCCTGCCATATGACATCATGCTCTGGTCGTGATATAACTGGAGAAGCTAGCCGGGAGGCAGATACACTGCTTGGAAATGGACCAGGTATTGGGATAGGATTTTTCCCCTTTCTCATGTGGTGAGCAATTGCATTTGTACAGAACTTGTATTATTGTTATTATTGTTATTAATATTATTATTATTATTACTATTGTTACTATTCCTTTGTTATGCTATTAAACTGTCTTTATCTCAACCCACAAGTTTTTTCTGTTCTCTTCCCCATCCACTTGCTGGGAGCGGAATGAGTGAGCAGCTGCGTGGTGCTCAGTTATCAGCTGGAGTTAAACCATGACAGTCCTTTTTGGCTCCCAACATGGGGCACGAAGGGTTGACATAACGACAGATCTGACCAGGGCAAGTTAAAACAAATTTGTTATAAGCAGTCATTATATTAGTTTACTTGTCACTGGTCCACTGGTCACAATGTTGTTGTATTTGTTCAGAGGTTTTCTCAGAGTTGTCTCTTACTTGCTGTATATACTGGTTACAAGCGTTTATGCATGGCTTGTCACCTCGTGGTGTTGGATTAAGGTTATTGCTCTGCTGTTCAGTGTACTACTGGCTTATGGTATGATAAAATCATTGATAGTCAGATCAGTTTTATATTTGTATTCAGTGGCAGCTGAATCTGTATTCTGTGGCAGCGGAGTGACAGCAACGGCTTCATCTCTGTACTTCAGGACCTATCTGTCCGAAGCTATTAATAATTATACTTTTTTACTTTTTCTCCTTGGAGAGCCAACATGTGGGGGAGACACCTTCTTTCATATTCCTCTTCTTCTCCGGGCTAATTACAATTGCTCTTGAGAATGTTGAATATCCTTGGGATGTTCAGAACCACATGTTTCTATTGTGAGGTCTCCTGAGTGTGGTTCAGGTCTTGTTTAAGGATAAACTACTATTTAAGAATACCACCCAGAGATCAACCCCTACGACAGGCACTGCGGTTACTCCAACCCTCATGATAAGCACTGCAGCTACTCTAACCCCAGTGACAGGCACTGTGGCTACTCAAACACTGGCGATAAAGCACTGCAGCTGAACCAGAGAACCAACCCATACCAGTATCAGTTGCCCCTATGGATAAGAATAAATGGACACAACTCATTTAGTAAAGGGTGACAAAACAGGGCCATCACAAGAACATGAGGAAGAGACAGAACCAGAGATTACCACCTGATCCCTGTCCTGGAGCGAGCTGCGAGATGTGTGAAAAGATTTCAGTCATTGATTAGGTGAACAGCTTGTCACCTGGCTGCTCTGACACTGGGATAGCAGGGCCAGTAGCCTGGAATTAGAGGGTAGGGAAGCCAAGAAGCTGGGATCCCTGTCCAAGGAAGGGGGCATTGCAAAGTGATTGGAAAAGAGACACAAGCCCTCAGCCCTTGCAGGCGATTCTTATCAGGCATGAGGGAAAGCTATCCCTTTAAAGAAGATGTTATATGTCACCCAGGCAAGTGGACCACCATGGAGACAGGTATCCAGTACCTGAGGGAATTAGCCATGTGGGAGGTGGTTTATTATGACCTGGACAACATGCAGTTACCCACAGATCCAGATGAAGTCCGATGTACCCGGCCCATGTGGTGGAGGTTTTTTGTACAGAGTGCACCACTGTCGTATGCCAAATCACTGGCAGTACTGGCCTGCAAAGATGAAGATGCACAAACAGTGAATGAAGTAGCTGGACAACTCTGGCAATATGAAGAAAATCTCTCTTCCTCCCTATGGGCTTGTGTCTTGGCTGTTGAAAGACTGTCAGAAAAATCTGAAAATTTGTTTGAGAAACTGTCCCAGGAGAACCAGCAACCAAAAGAGGATATGTGCAATTCCCCGCTTCTACAAACCAGTATCTCGTCTGTTAGGAGTAATTCCTCTGCTCAAGAGAGAGGATACAGAGGGTACACACCATGAGGCACCCTGTGGTTTTACCTGTGTGACCATGGAGGGGACACGAGGAAGTGGGATAGAAAACCTACCTCAACCCTAGAGACACAGGTATGTGAATTGCAAGGAAAAAACAACCTCAGATAGGAGTTCTTCCAGGAAAATTGCTTCTTCAGTCTCCAATGGGCCATTCCCCAGACAGAGTAGGAGGACTGATCTTACTTCTGATCTTATGGAAGGAGCTTCTGATTTGTGTTTACGTTAAGTGAGTAACAAGGATAAAATTCAAACCCATGTCTGCCACATGAATCCATTGGTCAGTAACAATGACCAGGACAAGAGGAGCACTGTCTACAGCCAGGTGGAGAAAAGGAACAGCTAGGTTTGCGGGAGTGTGTGGATTCAATGGTCTGGCACATCAGACCCCCAGGAGTATAAGGCTTTAGTGAACACCAGTGCACAGTGTTACCCTAATGACATCAAGCTATGAAGGGGCAGAACCCATCTGTATTTCTGGAGTGACAGGGGGATCCCAACAGCTAGCTGTCCTGGAAATCTAAGTGAGTCTAACTGGGAATGAGTGGGAAAAGCACCCCATTGTGCCTGGCCCAGAGGCTCTGTGCATCCTGGGCATAGACTGCCTCAGGAGAGGGTATTTCAAGGACCCACAAGGGTACCGGTGGGCTTTTGATATAGCTGCCTTGGAGATGGAGGAAATTAAACAGTTGTCTACTTTGCCCAGTCTCTTGGAGGACCCTTCTGTTGCGGGGTTGCTGAGTGTTGAAGAACAACAGGTGCCAATTGCTACCACAGTGGTGCACCAGTGGCAATGTCACACCAATAGAGACTGCCTGATTCCCATTCATAAGCTGATTTGTCAACTGGAAAGCCAAGGAGTGATCAGCAGAACTCGTTCACCCTTCAACAGTCCCATATGGCCAGTGCAAAACTAATGGAGAATGGAGACTGACGGTAGACTATCGTGGCCTGAACGAAGCCATGCCACTGCTGAGTGCTGCCGTGCCAGACATGCTGGAACTTCAATATGAGCTGGAGTCAAAGGCAGCCAAGTGGTATGCCACAACTGATATAGCTAATGCGTTTTTCTCAATCCCTTTGGCAGCAGAGTGCAGATCACTTGGAGGGGTGTCCAGTACACCTGGAATCGACTGCCCCAGGTGTGGAAACACAGCCCCACCATTTGCCATGGACTTATCCAGACTGCACTGGAACAGGGTGAAGCTCTGGAACATCTGCAATATAACATCATCATATGGGGCAACACAGCAGAAGAAGTTTTTGAGAAAGGGAAGATAACAGTCCAAGTTCTGAAAGTTGGTTTTGCCATAATACAAAGTAAGGTCAAGGGACCTGCAGAGGAGATTCAGTTTTTAGGACTAAAATGGCAAGATGGATGCTGTCAGATCCCAATGGATGTGATTAACAAGATCATAGAGCAAATCCTTGTGGAAACTATGCTTTGGCACATGGAAAATAAGAAGGTGATTGGTGACAGCCAACATGGCTTCACTAAGGGCAAATCGTGCCTAACAAATTTGGTGGCTTTCTATGATGGGGTTACAGTGTTGGTGGACAAAGGAAGAGCAACAGATGTCATTTACCTGGACTTGTGCAAAACATTTGACACTGTCGCACATGACATCCTTGTCTCCAAATTAGAGACACGGATTTGATGGATGGACCACTTGGTGGATAAGAATTGGTTGGATGGTTGCACTCAAAGAGTTGTGGTCAATGGCTCAAGGTCCTATGCATGGGTCGGTGCAATCCCAAGCACAACTACAGGCTCGGGCACGGATTGAAAGCATCCCTGAGTTGAAGGACTTGGGGGTCTTGATTGATGAGAAGCTCAAAGTGACTGGCAGTGTGCGCTTGCAGCCCACAAAGCCAACCGTGTCCTGGGCTGCATCAAAACCAGTGTGACCAGCAGGTCAAGGGAGGCGATTCTGCCCCTCTGCTCCGCTCTTGTGAGACCCCACCTGGAGTACTGTGTCCACCTCTGGGGGCCCCAGTACAGGAGAGACATGGCGCTGTTGGAGCGAGTCCAGAGGAGGGCCATGAAGCTGATCAGAATGCTGGAGCACCTTTCCTATGAGGACAGGCTGAGAGAGCTGGGATTGTTCAGCCTGGAGAAAAGGCGGCTCCTGGGAGATCTAATTGCGGCTTACCAGTACTTGAAGGAGCCTACAGGAAAGCTGGTGAGGGACTGTTTATGAGGGAGTGTAGTGACAGGACAAGGGGTAATGGGTTTAAGCTGAAGGAGGGTCAATTTAGATTAGATGTTAGAAAGAAATTCTTTACTGTGAGGGTGGTGAGGCACTGGAACAGGTTGCCCAGAGAGGTTGTGGATGCCCCTTCCCTGGAAGTGTTCAAGGCCAGGTTGGATGAGGCTTTGGGCAATGCGGTCTAGTGGAGGGTGGCCCTGCCCATGGCAGGGGGGTTGGAACTAGATGATCTTTGAGGTCATAGAATCATAGAATCATAGAACTTCCAACCCAAATCATTCTATGATTCTGTGATATGAAGGTGTTCAAGCAGCTTCAGAGGTGGTGGGTACTGATGCACAGCTCCTCCTGGCACCCCGACTGCTAGTGCTGGGCTGGATGTTTAAAGGGAGGGTCCCCTCTACACATCATGCAACTGATGCTATCTGGAGTAAGTGGGTCACACTGATCACACAGCGGGCTCAAACAGGAAACACCAGTCACCCAGGAATCTTGGAAGTGATCACAGACTGGCCAGAAGGCAAAGATTTTGGAATGATGCCAGAGGAGGTGATGACTTGTGCTGAAGAGACCCCACTGTATAACAAACTACCAGAAAATGAGAAGCAATATGTCCTGTCCATTGATGGGTCCTGTCGCATCATGGGAAAGCATTGGAGGTGGAAGACTGCTGTATGAAGTCCTACACAACAAGTTGCAGAAGCTGCTGAAGGAGAAGGTGAATTGAGCTAGTGTGCAGAGGTGAAAGCCATCCAGCTAGCTCTAGACATTGCTGAAAGAGAGAAGTGGCTGATGTTCTACCTCTATACTGACTCATGGATGGTGGCCAGTGCCCTGTGAGGGTGGTTACAGCAATGGAAGAAGAGCGACTGGCAACGCAGAGGCAAACCCATCTGGGCTGCCCCATTGTGGGAAGACATTGCTTCCCGGCTAGAGAAACTGGTTGTAAAAGTACGTCATATAGATGCCCACGTACCCAAGAGTCGGTCCACTGAAGAACATTAAACAACCGTCAGGTGGATCAGGCTGCTCAGATTTAAGTGAATTAGGTGGATTTGGACTGGCAGCATCAGGGTGAATTACTTAGAGCTCGGTGGGTCCATGGCACCTCAGGCCATCAAGGAAGGGACGCGACATATGGATGAGCTTGTGATTGAGGGGTGGACTTAACCATTTATGCTATTGCACAGGTTATCCATGAATGTGAAACATGCGCTGCAATTAAACAAACCAAGTGGTTAAAGCTGCTGTGGTATGGTGGACAGTGGCTGAAGTATAAATATGGGGAGGCCTGGCAGATTGATTACCTCACACTCCCACAAGCCCACCAAGGCAAGCGCTATCTACAGACGATGGTGGAAGCAACCACTGAATGGCTGGAAACTTATCCTGTGCCCCATGCCACCACCTGGAACACTATCCTGGGCCTTGAAAAACAAGTCCTGTGGCGACATGGGACCCCAGAAAGAATTGAGTCAGACAATGGGACACATTTCTGAAACAACCTCATAGATACCTGGGCCAAAGAGCATGGCATAGAGTTGGTGTATCACATCCCCTGTCCTGCATCAGACTCCAGGAAAATAGAATGATACAATGGTCTGTTAAAGACTAAACTGAGAGCAATGGGTGGTGGAACCTTCAGACATTGGGATACAAATTTAGCAAAGGCCACCTGGTTAGGCAACACCAGGGGGTGAATGAATGCCTGTGTGGTGCTTAGTTACCATTTGGGGTTAAACCACAACATTCTCTTTTCAGAATCATAGAATCATTTAGGTTGGAAAAGACCTTTAAGATCATCAAGTTCAACCATTAACTCTTATGTAGAACCTTATATGTAACTATTTGTACCCTTATGTATAAAAGCCCTTACATTGCTGTTAAGATAATGTCTACTAATTAGCATTGCCCAGACTTGGGCAAAGAGAAAGGAGCAAAAAGAAGTGAGAGCCACATCAGAATGCTCAGGAACCTACCACTTTGCCACTTGCAGATCTGTGCTGCTTGCTGAAGTCTGTACTCCATCTCCCACTGCAAGATACAGCCGGCTCTGTTAAATTTGCTCTGAACATATTGGACTGAGCAGTGAACTAGAGCAGGGGAATAGCTACTTTAAGAATTATTCTGCAGGAGTCCTGGTTTGAGTTAGAGCTGCACTTCTGTTGCATTAGATGTAAGATACATCAGTATGTAGAAATCTGTAGTTGTAATGGCAGACATATACACAATTAGCTGACAATTGAGTATAGTCTTGGAGAAATTGAAATGTTGACTTAAAATTGACTAGGCAAATCAATATGTGCATAGACAGACCAATATTGCACAGTTTGCAGATACAACATATGAATAATACTTCAGTATCTCATAGGACTGTCAGAGAAAAAGTAATTATGTACTGTGAGGTACAAAGGTACAATATGGAAGAGGCTGAGAAACCTGCCATAATTCTATAATGAGCAAAGTCTTGTGTTTATGAGATCCTCCAGCTTTGCCATGGAGAATAGAAATACCACATGGTTCTGTTAGGTCAGATTTTTGGTTTGGAAGTAGCCTCTTCAAACTTTCCTGACTCAAGGGAACCTTTACATGATTCACCAGCCACTGTATACCACTTACAGGTTCAGAAAACACTCAGTTTCTGCTTCATGGAAAATGCTATAACATCCATGCTTCTTTTGCATTTTTTACCCTTTTGAATTTGGAAAAAGTTTCATGCCTCTTTGAAGAAGTTATGTATTTTGTTGTATGTTCACACAGGTCAAAGGACAAACCTTTCATCGACTTTCTGAAACCTCTTCATGTTAAGTATTGCCATAAAGCCATGATGTTACTGGTTCAAAGCTCCATGCTAACCTTGCTTTTCTTCCAGATACTAAAAGCTGCTAATTAACTAGTTCCAAGCTGAAACAAAGTCACTATCTTTTTTCTTCTAGTCAGTTTAGTGTGGTCAAGATAAGGCTGCCTTTTGTTACTTATTTTTCTTGTCTCCTCACTTTGATAAAATAACTTGGCTCAAGAATAGTTTTAATATCCTATTACACTGATGGAGGGAGGGACAGAGGAATGTTTGTTTGCAAAGCTTGTACCTGCATTAAATTTCACTGCCCTTCCATTTTGTAAGGATTTGTCCGAGCTTGTTTGCTCCTGAATTTATATTGGTTGATTCTCTAGCACCCCATGAAATAATAATTTAGTGCTATTTTATAATGATCAATGTAGGTATGCGTTTATAGGCAAGTACAATCCTTGCCCAAAGGAGATTTCTGTCAAAATAGCCAATATTGATATTAATCTCTCTCTTAGAGCTGCTAAAAGGGAGGCAAGGTCAAAATATAAACCATACTACAATAATGTCAGCAACTACCTAGAGCAGATGCCATCAACAGTTTATTTCGTATCTGTCTCTCTCTTCCTTCAGAAAAAATCCCCCAAAATCCATGTATGCAATTAAACTATATGATGCTTCTATGAGCATATTTACTTACAAGCAGAAGTTTCCTCATAACATGATTGAACTTTTAATATTTAATTTGCTAAAAGACTTCCAAAAACCTGAAACACAAAAGCTGATGTAACTTTTGTTTCTGTAATATCTTGTGTAGAAGAACAGACCCTATATATATATAAGAATGCAAGTCTCAGCATTTAATTAGCCTTTTAGCCCTTTCAGAATTTAGTCCTAGCAATTATGAAATTAACACAATCACACAAAATATTCTTTACTTGTTTAAAAACATCAATTTTGTAATCAGGTGAAGGAGTATGGCCAGCTGGATCTTTAGAAGACACTGGCAAGAAATATTAATGCAATGAAACCACTAAGGAATAAATTAACTGTTATTCTAATTCCATTCAATCTCCATGATTTCAGTTTGAGTACTCTTAATTTTTAGAGAGGAAAAAATCCTTTCTGTGCACAGAGCACCTATGTTCATTTTCCATTGCTTCTCAAGAGTACATTTATTAAGTGATTCAGACAAAATAAAGCTACACAGAGCTTTTTCATATATCCTTTAAAAAATTACCAAACATGAGATATTTACCAAACATGAGATATTTACCAAATATCTTTTGCTGGGTATATTACTTATTTGATAGCACTTATCTAAAATCCTATGAATAAGGACTGAAAAATCTGTTCTATTGAATTCAGAATTTTGTTTACTTCAAGATGTTTCATTTATATCTGGTATTTAAGAAAAAAATATTCATAATTTTAAACTCACTAAAAAGCATTGAAATGCATTCTCTTAAACATATTTGTACACATATTTGACCTAAGGAGTAGCACGTAGGAAGGATGGTAACTCTTTCACTTCTTCCTAGAGATCTTTCGCTTTGAATTACTTCTTCAGTCAGCCAGACAGACCAGCGCTGGTGGTACTTTCATGTGAACAGCGTGTGTTAGAACAAGGTTTTAACTGAAGATCCAATGGCTTCATTTGTGAGGTTTGTTTGTAGACTTGTACATTTTCTGTACAATTTGTAGAAATTGATTTTTAGTGAATGAATGTTGGTAGTGTTTATGTATTTGTTGCGCAGTTTATCCCTCATGCCTTATCTACTGTTTCTAGGCAGTAACATTCTGTTTCCCATTTTGTAACTCATGGGCTTGGCCATTTTATTCTTCCACCTGCTCCTTCACAGTGTGCAGAAAAAACTTCTCTGCAAATGGCTCCCCAGGAGCACTAGTTACAATTTCTGGTCAATGTCAGCTTGGAAGTAACAACTGACAATAAAAATCAGTAATCAAATGTTGTGGGTTAACCCGGGCCAGCAGTTAAGCTCCACCGAGCCATTTGCTCATTCTACCCCCTAGTGCGATGGGGGAGAGAATCAGAAGCGTAAAAGTGAGAAAAAGGGTTGAGATAAGGACAGTTTAATAGGTAAATTGAAAGCTGCATGCACAAGCAAAGTGAAATAAGGAATTCATTCACTGCTTCCCATCAGTAGGCAGATGTCTAGCCCTTTCCAGGAAAGAAGGGCATCATGCATAATGGTGACTTGGAAAGACAAATGTTGTAACTCTGAACATCCCCCCTTCCTCCTACTTTCCCCCAGCTTTTATTGCTGAGCATGATGTCATATGGTATGGAATATCCCTTTGGTCAGCTGCAGTCAGCTGTGTCTCTTCCCAGCTTCTCATGTGCCCCCAGCCTATTGGTTGGTAGGGTCGAATGTGAGAAACAAAAATGGCCTTGGCACTGTGTAAGCACTGCTCAGACATAACAAGATCATTGGTGTGTTATCAACACCGTCTGGGTCAGAAATCTAAACTACAGAGCTGCTATGAAGAAAATAAACTTCATCCCCAGCCAGAACCAGTACATTAAAAATAAACATTCCTTATTGGTATTGGTATTTCAATAAAAACAATTATTGCCTTTAAAAAAGCCCCCACACAACTCAAAACACAAACAAGCAAAGCAAAACACCCCAAAATACCACTTGGAATATTATGTTATTTCCCATATCTATATTAGAGCTAAATAGGAGTCCACATTTTTCTTCTTCTTTATCCAAGACAGAGCTCCACTTCATGCTGAAAGGCTGCTCTGTTGCCTAGTCATTACCTAAAAGCTATTTTGCAGCCACATTCTGCAATGGTTAAGAATGATTTTGTAGCTGAATACATTGCTCCCTCTAGGCTGAGTATGTAGGTTTGGGTCTGTCATTCCAGTTTTCTGCATGGTGCTGTAAATTGGGTACCAATTCTCTGAAAGTATCAGGGACTAAAGTTTGATGGAAACAGTCAATGAACAAGTATAAGCATCTGATGAAAAGGTAATAGCAAAATTTTACAGAGGAAAGGGAATAAAGGAGTTCAAACAGAAGTTGTGAATGTGTGAAATGTTTGCAAAATAATCTTTGGAAGTGTGGAGTATTGAGAGGATGTTGTATTAACTTGATAAACACTTTATGTGTATGGAATATAAGTACATGGTATTACTGTTGTCAGTGAAAGATGGCTGTTTTGCCAGATCTGTGTTCAATGGGTTATTGGGCGCTCAACGCTAGTCACTGATTTTTGCAGGTTTTGGTGCACTTACTTTGACTTACCATGGTGTCTGAACGAGATGCCTTGTAGTGGTAATGCTAACTGCTTGCTTTAGCTTCAGAGTCAGCAATGACACCGATCTGTCTCATGCACTTGCAAATCTCACCTACAGTTTTAGATGATGTTTTGTTTTCTTTTGTTATATGAATGAGAACTTGCTGTGTGTCTGTAAAGTGCTTACCACAGTAGAATGCTGAGCTCATTTAAGTCCTTTAGATCCTACCAGATTTCAAGAGCCAAACTGAATTTTTGAAGACCATAAATATAGTAATCCTCATGTATTTTCAAATAATATCTTCCAATGAAGAAAATCTTACATTCTGTTCTATTGGTTTTATGTATGAGAGAAGGAAAGGCAGTTCCAGGCAGTTTTGACTTTAAAGATTTACATTCTAGATCCAATAAGGCTGTTGAACATGTAATGAACTGCTTTTATTGGCAAAGAAAGGTCGTTTGCTTGTTCCTGCTACAATAATAAAGACTTCTGCTGACGGAAGCAAGCTGAAAGCATTTTGGGTTCAAAAGCATCCTATTTATAGTCTAGATGCAAAATGATCTCTATTCACTACAATATCTCATTTGCAGGTTATCATTCTGCTTTCCTCTGAAAGCTAGTCAGCAGATGTTTCCTCCCATCTTGACTCATTGCATTAGTGATAGAAAAATATTCTGCATCCTACTATGGTACCCTTCATAAGCAGAATTGGAGGACAGAACCAGCTTGTTTAAAACACAGAGGATAGTGTAAAGAGAAAAATACTCTCTCGTGAATATCAGTACATTATTTGAATCCTTCAGTTTTTGAATTAAGTAACTTTCCAAATAGTTGCAGTCAGTAGCACAGCATCAATATTCCCTCCTTAAAAATAATAATAAAAACCCCAAATAAAAATAAAATTAAAATAAACAAAACAAACCAACCAAATCAAAATAATACTAATAAAAAATTGCCACAGGTCTTAAAATAAAAATTTGCTACAGGTATGTAGCCTCATACCCCATCAGTGTTTCATTTCCCCATGCACAGTGACCGAATGAAAAAGTACCACTATTTCACACTTCTGAAACTGCTTTAAAGATATTTGACAGTGTGAGTAATATTGATACCATTTGGTACATTTTGTGCACATTTTTGCCAATTTGATCCAGTGCTATTGTTGAAGCTTGATTGTCTGAAGATGTTAAATTTCAAGGTTTCAAAATACAAGGCTATTTCATAAAACTCAGCAACTCCACAGGAAAGATACGGTGTGGGGTTTTTTCATGTTAAGTTTTATGGAAAAGGAAGTCATTTATCACTGGTAGGCTGGCTTACACATCAGCAAATCTGCTGGTTATTTTCCACAAAATTCCAAAGTCTGTGAAAAGTAATTAAAGATCACTCTGCTTATAAAGATAGTTGGGGGGGGGGGGGGGGGGGGAAGTCACATTCACATCTGAAACAAAAAGGACTCAGCAATTTCTATGAACATTTTTCTGTCCCGTTCTTGACTAGTGATGGCAATAAATGTTCTTTAGGTTTCATTGTGTGCTGATCTATTGGGTACTAACCTATTCTGGACACTCTGGTTAGTGAACGGTTTCTTTTTATATATTCCTTATCAGTGCTTTTTCAATATTTTATTAGTAGGTCACTTTTGTCCTCCCACTGGGAGAAGTGGTCAGTGGGAAAAGAAATAGAAACCACAGATGGAAATCCTTTTTTGCTTTAGAATCAGGACCGAGTGTCTCATTCTGAGAGATACCAGAGTGAAAGTACACCAAAGATTCGGGAATTTGGGGATTTGGTCCAAGTGTTTGTACAATATTGAAAAGATGCAAGTGTTTTTGTGTTTGAAAGTCTGTTGCTATTGTTTTGCTTTGAGATGGATTAATTTGACATCTCAACAGCATTTCTTAAATTCAATGATCTCAAAGTACATGATGCAAAAATATTTGGTTTTTCTGTGTGAAGGAAGCATGAATTAGAACTAGTTTTGTTAAAACACAGTAACTTAAAATGTATTAACCCATACATAGCCAAATCTTTTTGTCAATATTCATTATCACACTTTATTTTGGCCCATGCTAGATGCACAGAACAGGAAAATCCAAAGAAGTCAATGCTGACATTAAAGGGCACCATCTAAAGCCACTCAGATAGTTAAAGAAACCCTTACATAACACAACTTTAAACCACCTTGAACAAACTACGCAAAAAGGTTCAAGCCAAAGGCAGCCTGCAAAGCAGTAATTGTAAAATCCACAGAAGTCAGTGGAAAAACATTAGTAAGACTGTAAGAATACCAAGATTTCACATTTACGCTATTATTACCATCTTAATGTGGAAATTAGGCTAAGAACAATCCAAGTTCTTAGAAATCAGTCCAATGTTAATGTCTTTGCACATCCTTCCAGCACAGAGAATTCTTTATTAACACGTACTTAATAACTAATTGCTAATAGAGTGTGTTCCCTTGCTAGCATGGCAGTCCTGCAGACAGAACCTGCCCTCTTTCAAAACAAGCAGACAGAGCAAGACTCTTTTCTGTTTCCCTCGAGTAGAGTGCCATGCCATGCCCCTTCTAGCTTGCCTCAGTGCACTTGGCATGTTCATTTAAAACTTTCTCAAAGTGTTTGAAAACACTTGCACAGTATTTGGACGGCAGCTTCACAGACCCACGTTTGCACTCACTGCACATGCAGTGCAGAGCAGATATGAGTCAAAAATCTGTCATGACTGCTTGCCACAATTTCAGTAATTGAATTCTGACCTGTGATTTTGGATTTACTCCAGAACCTGACAAATCTGGAGGACTAAAAAAATTCTCAATTGAGTCCAAATATGTGGATATTTTGCCCTCTTTGGGTTGCACCTACAAATGGACAGAAGTCTATTTTCTCAGTGTAATGATATATTTCTAAAGCACAAAGGGGAACTCCTGAGGCATGTGAAGTGTGATAATTTCAATTAAATTCATGAAGCTATGGGAAGTTATGCCAAAGAGTTTGCCTATGCTAGCTCAAAATTTGCTGCTGAAGATGATATATATTTCCTAACCTAGGAATGCATTTTCCACTGTCCAGCTGCTAGTTAAGAAGATTAATGACTGCTTTGTAGCTCCAATTAAACTCCTTTATCACCAAGAGGGACCAAACAAGTTTTGATTTCAAAAGTACTGCTTAAGAAAGAAGACCAGGGCCGCATAACACTGACATTTTATTAGAATTCATTTGTAACAAATGGAACTTGTGTCAGCAAAGAACTGATTTTCATACAGACTTTCTTTTGCCACCAATGTAACGAAGTAAGAAAATAAAAAGCACGCCTTTCATTCTGTAAAACATTTACGCGTACTACTAATTAGAGGTAATTGTATCTTTTTTTAACAAGCCATTTTACAAGGTAATTTTTTAAATTTTTCAGTCTATGCATCCAAAACAAGAGCAAAGAACACAATTTTTTATTATCTTTGTAAAGACACTCCAAGCTTGAATGGCAAAGCCACATAATGGATGGTTACGATGAGACCTGTAGCCTTCTGATATCTGTGGAGTATCAGGGCACCAAAAAAACCCCCCAAAAACCAAATCCCAAAAAATTCAAAAAGAAAAAAAGGAGAAGAAAATAAGAAAAAAAGAAAAATAAAGAAAAATAGGAGAGAAAAGGAAAAAAAGTAGTTGCATTTTTTTGTCATTGCAAACAATTTTTTTTTCCTTTTTACATGTTCTGTGTCATTTAAATACACACAAGTGGATTTTATAAGCAGTTTCTCACAGATGGGTTCAAGTTATAACATTATTGGGTGTAGAATCAATAGGGCAGTGCATAGTACAAAGGTATATATAGAAAGTGCAAATCTCCCTAGAGGGCCACTCCTTCCCCCAGCTGTCCTCTTCACTCACTATCTAACCACTCAAATAATTTAAAAAAAAAGATCTAAATTAAACTTCTGTATAAAGCATTTTTATATATTTTGTGTTTTTTTTCCCCATTGCAACTAATTACAAAATTAGACATAACTACACATATAAACGTAAATAATAGCACCATACTGGTTATGCTGATTAAACCAATTCTAAGCTTGGAAATGTATGATGTATGTAGACTAAGATGCTCACAATTTAAATTAACTGTAGAATAACTATATGTAAGAATACAGAAAGTGGAATGCACATCAGTGATGCTAACAGTTACCTTAAGAAACATAAAACCTAAAAGGAATATTTAGTTGTACAACTGTATTCGTCATAAATTGGCTGTTCCCTCCCCACCTTCTCCCTCCCCCCCCCACCATTTTCTTTGGAGCTTGCAAGACAGTCTGCTAGGGAGATTGCTCTGATCCTTTTACAGATCCAGTGTGTAAGTATCTTCCCTAGTCTATGTTTCCAAAATTATGCTTTTTTGATTATTGTATTTTTCTGATCCCTTACATTTGAGTTGAAGAACATGACCACACCACATAACCTGGCACTTCAATAATTATTTTAAAATACAAATCAATAAAGAAGAAGAAACATAGTGCACATTCTTCTCTGGTTCAGATGTAAGTTATAGAATCTCATTCTGAGGTAGCCTTCTATAGTACTTCCATATATATATTTATATTTTTGTTTTGATTTTTTTTGTGTGTTTTTTTTTCTTTACAAAAGTGCTCAAGTACAATACTTGCTAAAGTTTGGTCTTTCGTATTTTTCTTTCTGCTAGTAGTGGGACAAGTGGAAGAAGAAAAAAGTTGAAGTCACATTGACAAGCCATACCAATGTCCTTATTTGAAATCCCAAAGAAAGAATCCGTTTGATATTCGTGTACTGACAATGGCAGAAGGCATGATAAAAACCAGGGTCAATGTAAATGGCATTCTATTAAGAGTCTCAAAAAGTACTTTGTGCTGTTTGCAGAATTTTCTTTGTTCCCTGAAGAAAATCTAGTGTCATCCTCAAATATATCCTGTGGGCTCAGTCTTACTAGCCTTACAAGAACCCTCTCACTGACAGCAATGGTTTGACCTTAGCGATCTGTTGACACAACTGAATGAGCAGAAGTTGGCCCAAAATAAAAAAGAAAACAAAAAAATGCATGAGGACTGCTAATGTCAACTACTGCTAGTGTACCACTACATCTCTGCAATGATAATGCTATAACCTGTGACACAGTGGGTTTGAAAAGCCAACGAGAAATAGATTTTTAATTTACGGCCTGGTCTGTTATTGGAAATATGGAAAGATAAAGGGCTTTGACTACCTATGTGTTTTGGGTTATCATTTATTACCATCAATACTTGATTAGAAACTGGAAATGCATATTATTCAAAATTGTCTGATACATGTATTAAAACGTTTGAAAAGAATAACAGAGATACGAACAAACTGAACTAAATACAAATGAAGGCTAACTTAAAGAAATGCTATTCAAAATAGGCATCAAATATAAGGCACTCTAAATGTAAAATTAAAATAAAACCTAGCATCCCCGAACAATGCTGTATGCCATAAAACGTTTGATTTCACAGAGCAATGTGTGTTTGGCTTTGCCCTGTTACATATGATAAATGTAAATTATATAGCGCACACTATAGACAGTATACTATTGAATACAATTTTAAAACATCTTAATACCTAGTATATTACAACATTCTCCCCTCCTAAAGGGATATGCACTGACCTCTCCCACATGCACACCTCCTACATTTAATAATATGATTTCTTATTGCACTATAGTGTTACAAATATTGAACTTCACTGGAAGTCTAAATCACATACTCTGTGTGCGTGTGTGCATGTGTGCGTGTGTATGTGTGTGTGTGTTCAAGTGGCAATGTGGATAGAACTATTATTTGGGATAGAGATCACATTCAAATATCAATGATGTGCATTCCTCACTTCCCTTTGAAACAGATGTTTATGGACCTTCGAAATGTAGAGATGATCAAATACTAGTTTAATATAACTGTAGTATGCTGAAAAACTTTCCCAATGTTTTGATAAATCCGGGTATGGAAGAATCGATATGTGTATGTGTATGTGTGTGAGTATCTACCTATCTGTATCTCTGTAACTATACAGAGAGTTACATAAGGGTAGACAGTAATACATACATATATATATTAAGAGAGGGTGTGGGTGTGCATGTGGATATGTGTGCATGTGTGTGGGTGTGTTAGCAGCATCTTTATACTTTGCGCCTCCCTGTTGATTCCAAAAGAAACCAAAAAGCCCCATTTTGATTTAACTGATTACAATGAATAGTTTCTTAAAGAAAAATAAAACAAACAAAACTGTAAAAGTAATATCCAACAAGACTGTGGTACTGTAGATAAATATAGGACTGCACAAAAATGTGCAAATTTTCAAATTATTTAACATTTCTACAGCACGATATTACAGATAACAGTTCTACGGCATAAAAAAAAATCTACAGTTTTTAAACAAAAAGATTAACAGTTATGCAACCTTTAATTCACTTCATTGAATGATAAACTCTTGTTAAAAAAAGGAAAAAGTTTACACAGTTAAAAATGAAGCACAGGTCAGCAGTATCTTTACAATACTAAAAAACTAAATCAAGGACTTTCTTTTTAAACATTCCCACATTTTCCCTAAAGTGTTATGACGAGCAGTATGATGGGAAGGGGTGATGTTGAAGTAAAGAGTCCGCTTTGTTTGAGAAGCCAGGACTCAATCATTTAATAAACATCTTGCACTGAACTGCAGTTTTCTCAAAATTTCTCTTTGCAAAAGCATGAAATCCTGAACAAGATGATCATTTTTTCTGATTAATTTCCTCTTCCCTTTAACTTCAACCAATGTCGAACCCTTGAGGTATCTGTAAATGAGATCCTTCAGACGCCTCAGTGGTCAGGATTCTTTTATTATGGTTAGGTTATTAAACTGTGAATTCTTGGTCCACATGGAATAGTTTTTTTGTTTGTTTGTTTCTTTTTGTTTTATATATCCCCATTATTTTTTGTGGTTTTTTTATTTATTTTTTTTATTTTATATATCCCCAATAATCGCTCCTTAGCTAAGAGTTAAGAAGTACTTCTAAAGCACATTGTATGGCTCAGAAGCGGCTCTCTGGATCTTAAAGGGCCTGCAATAAAAATCCATGATGGGTTTTTATGTTGCATAGTGATCAAAGCTGCCCAGATATTCCAGTGCGGCTCGATAGCAGAACTGGTATTGATCCTAGAGAAAGAAAGATAGAAAACAAAAGCATCAAAAAGCCAGCTTGTTGGTGGGTTTCTGTTTTCTTTCAACTAAGAGTGAATATTTTGTGGCTACAAAGATACCACAGAGGCATCTGCAGTTCAGCAATACTCTCTTGCTGACATCAACAGAAAACCAGTCTAAGTTACAACAGATGAAGACAGACACTCATTTAATGAAATAACATTTTCCACAGAATGCAGCTTCTTTTTGTGCAGAGACTATATACCCATCTACTGACTGTTTGTTATTCTGGATTAATATAACATCAGCATAAAGCTTTCTTCTAATTGGACTGTGCTAAGAAGGTTTCCCCCCATGTACTCAAAAATAAGTAGCAAAATATCTAGTTAACTCTATAGCAAATACAAGACTAAATGATAAAATCCATCACAGCCTTAATATGGAACGCTGTATGGAAAACCACCAGGTTAAAAATCATGTTAAGGAAGCAAATGGAATCCCAGCCTTTCAGTAATACAGGCTTTGATGAAGATGTGAAGATATATTAGCCTGTGGCAAGAAACGGGCCTAAGAGAGAAATATGCAGCTAAAGCACCTTATTAACATGAAACATTGCATTTCAACCTACACCTGGAAGCAGAGAAAAGTTCAGTGCGGTGAGAGATTTGCTTATACCTCTGGTGAATCCAACATTTGGCATTTCATGTTATTCTTCCTCCCACACAGCAGTCCTTTTGCATATTTATGTAATATTGCACACTTATACTGAAATGGCACCTCTGTGCACTCATTTGCAACTGCCACTCAGGGTTTAAATGTTTAAAAAAAAATAAGAAAGAAGTTGCTTCTGAAAGCTCTTAAAAATATTAAGACAGTCTGCTTATTTATCTGATAGTGCTATATGGTAATCTCACAAGGGTTATACTTGTTAAGATCACAATTAAAATTCTTTTGGACACCAGGAAACTCATCAGATACTTGCTTCAATGTAGTGCCATGATCACTAATAGGTCTCTTCTGCTTCGTATTGGAACAGTGGGAGAATCCATTAGACATATGCCTAAATTTTAAGTGTATGTGTGGTCCACATGGAGTTCAAGTGCTTTGTTGAGTAAGGATTAGATTTCTTGGCAGTTTATACTACTGAATGAGACATGTGTTTTCCACAGAACCCTGAAAGAAATGTGTACACAACACTTCTACTTTCAGCAGGAGGGATAAAGGGTAACATACAGAAATATGTCAAAGTAGGAGGAGGGAGAATATATTGCATAGCTGAACTCTGTATTTGTCAGGTAGGCTCCACAAAGCACAGTTTTTCTGTATACTGTAGTTATTTCTTGGAACTAAAATGACAGAAAGCAGTCATTTTTCATTTTGCTTATCCAGAAGAATGATGGTAACAGAAAAGAAATGGAATTAACTCTTCAGTTTGGTCACAGTGATTTACTTGGCTAACTGACAAGATTAAAAATAAGTATCTTTATTTTTTGTATAAGTTTTTATGAAGTTGTCATCTTAAAAATAAGACTACCCAGCTTTTATTGAACAAGTTTAATTTTCTTGTGGAAAATGGTAAACTCTGGGGAACCATTCTAAATTTCACAGACTGTAATTTAAAGGCCAGTGTCAATCAAATTACACTAAATAAATGAATCACTCTTCTCTTGTCCTTTTCCTTGGTTCACATAACCTACTGGCTCTGGCTTAGTTCAAGTCTCCTGTTCAGAAATTTAAGTATAGATTAAGCCCAACTGAAAATGTTTAAGCATTCTTTATGACATGACAGTTGCAAGCATCTAGGCCCAGGAAATCACTTGATACTGCTTATCACTTTCCTTATTCCTCTATGGCACTCTTGCTGGTACAGAAATTATTTACACTATAGTTTTCTTGATGCTGAATTTACCATTATGATTTTCAAGTAAACATCCACTTGCTTGGTGACACAAAGTCAAGAAAACCATGAAAATAATACAGTGTCAGTCTGAAGCCATGAACAATACTTTGCTCCCAGAACAAAAAAATCAGTGGATTCACCTGCAGAAACAATTTGCCTCCTTCTTTATTACCACACATTTCTGCCAGGAAACAAAGGTTCAAATAAAAATGGGTAATGTTTCTTGGAAAATTATTTTCCTCAACTACCATAATTTAGGATCCACTTCTGAAATTAGTTTTTTTTCTTCCCCAGCCTGCAGTATCTACTGCTGTAACAGGAAATAGTCCTTGCAATACCTTTATGGCAGATTTTACACTGTAGTCATATAGTCACTATATGACTTAATATATAAATGTAAGTACATTTTATATAATCTCTGTCTTTGCATTTTTTTGGCTGTGGAAATATCCCTTCTTTTCCATCACCATTGTATATGGATACTGTCTTCCTCACCTCTGTCTGTACCATGGCTGGCCGCTGCGTCCTTAACATTTTGACAGTCTGGAAGATATCTACAACACCTTCATATCTCATTCTTTCTAACACAATGCTCAGGGTTATGAATACTCCAGTCCTTCCAACACCCGCACTGTTGCAATAAAAGAAGAAAAAAGAAAGGAAAAAAGGAATGTTAATTGACAGTTAATGCTGAAAGAATTGGCTGACAAATTATCTGTGGTTACAACACACCATATGTGTACAGATTTCTATATGGAGGAAGGCTCACTAAGCAAAATTCCACAGCAGACTACCACATTGCATTTGGAAGAGTAATTGCTCTCAAGCAAACTTCACGCACTACTAAGTACTTCCTGACTCTCCAGTCTTCATTGCAAAGTGACTTGGTTTGTTCATTCCGATATACAGTAATCAGTGCACGGTGAAGGAAAATGACAACATTTGTTGCCAATGATCTATGATGGAAATGACAAGAGAAAAAGATGGCAAAATGTATTTTACTGCTTGTTTTACTTTAACCCGGTCATGTACATGCCCTGTTTTGCACATCTTCAGTGTTTTAGTTTACATTCTACTTTGAGTTAGAGGTAGTGAATTTTCAATTAATATTGCAATTGTTCATACACACTACAATTCAACTAATGGATATACGAAAATCTTAAGACACAGCTTTTATTCAAGTCTAGCAGTCTGGATCTTTAGCTTTCCAATACTGACATGTGTACACCATGTCTGTCTGCATTAGTCTGAAATGTCTTCTTTGAATCTATGGCTTGTTTTCTCTCTGTTCTGTCTTGGGTTTCTGTTTTTAGCTAAAACTCCCAAGAAGCGATAGAAATTCCTGTAATCAATAGAGTAAGTATTTGTCGGTTATTAAAATTAAACAATGACCTATTCATGAGGATGATTCTTGGACAAAGAAACAGGTGACTTCACAGAAAGAAAGATTTTCCAAGTCTGAACTTGCATGGGTAGAAATTAAGCACCCCATCATGCCAATAGTTTCACAAGGTTTTCTCCAGTCAGATAGACTTGGGAAGCTGGAGATTTACAAGACCTGTTCACCAGACAAGAGAGCAGAAGAACATGGACAGCAGGGGAAGACTGAAGAACGCTGAACATTGATATGGACTATGACAGAGATCTAGTGAATTAACGAGATTAGTGTGGAAATCCACTGTCCAAATTGTATGATGGTATTTTAGTGCTTGGCCTAGATCAGTGCACTTCTAGAGCTATTAAATATATGTGATTGGATTTAGCAATTTTGCAAAACCCATGTGCCTTCGGAGAGCTGAAGTCAAAGGACAATTGAGACAATTTGACAAAGTATCATGTTCTTGGTGCTAGTTTACCTATATGTGATGGCAATGGTCCTGGACATCTAGAGCAACTGGAGTGTAAAGTCTGCTTTCCATGATAAGGTAAATTAGAAAGCTAACTTTTAAGAAGTATGATGAAAAAATCCTGGAAAAATAGCATTGGACTCTCCTTAGACTTTACAGAGCTGACGACAGTGTGATCTATACCAAGTAGCCCACAAAGTGACCAGCAGAATGAAGGCAGATTACCATTTTTCATTCTTCTTGTTCCTGCTCAACCATTGAAATATGATCTTCTCAGTATATGTGAGGATTTCTAGCTTCACATATAATTCAAATCTTTACTACTTTAAAAAAATGCTCAGAATTTTTCTTTCAGCAAAAGGAGGGAATTAGTTTGTTGTCTTCGGCTCTTAAGAAATGAAAAAGTATCTGGAGAAGCTACTTAATGAGGAAGATAGACTAACATGAAAAGATCTCAATGCCTGCAAATCCAAACTAGCCATCAAGTGTAATATTTTGGTAAAGCCTGTAGGAAATGGACTGTGCTGCCCTAAAAGTGGCAAGCATATTTTAACATTATATCAATTCCTACCAGAAGATGCTTAGGATTTCTAAAGAGTGGTGGAAGTCCACACCAGTACTACTACCATTTTAACCATCAGCTGATTTCTTTCAGCGCAAGTCAAAGACCAAACTGAGCTCTACCACGACATTTAACAAAGCAATGTGACATAGGTTTTAAACAAGTCTGAATTTAGTAAATAGTGAAGGCACTACTTCATGATGTAGTATGATTCACCCAACTTTAAACAGTTAGAAACCAAAGTTAGGATGGTTTAATGAGTCATGTGGAAGTACTGATGTTTTTGTAAGAGAGAAGAGTTTGTTCTTAAAAATACATCTTGAAAGCATGCTTTTTAAAGGGTGGTCTTCCTTACTCTCTAGCTAAAAGTTGGAATAACAAGTCTATAAATATCTAAAATTGGTTGAAGTGAAAATTTTGCTTCAAGGTGAACAGTCCTTTGCTCTTTTAACTATTTTTTAAATTGTAACACACTGATCTGTTTGTAAAAATGCCAGAGAAGAACATTTTAAAATTGTGGGTGGCAGGGGTTTACAGTGCAACAGAGAAAGCAAACCTGTGAAAAATGTGTAGAGTGGGAAGAAGAACACAGGGAAGTGGCACTAGGGGAGTTTGTCATTTGAAGAATTTCTCTGCACAAGAGAAATCCTTAAAACTCATCACTGTACAAATGAGAGGCACTATTACAATAATTCCACAAAGACTAGGAAAGTGCAGGTACCCAGGATCTTGTGCTTCCTGAAAGAAACAACTAAACTTAACTCATTTGCTAGGGACGTTTTCTATTCATGTAAGTTGACTAACATTCATAATGATGATTAGCATTACCAATCTTGAAATTGATGTTACAGTGATGATAAAACATTTAAAGATCAAGCCATGATGAATTATACTGGATTTGACTTTGTTTCTACCAAAGTCAATGGTAGAAATCTCCATAATTTCAGCATGAAAGATCACACCCATTTGGAAGGGATGCATAACCTACTGCAAGCAGTATTTCATTGCAGTCACAAGTGGACAAGTTTGCATGGTACAAAGAACTTAGAAGAATACCATCACTTTGCTTTCTTATGTATGTCTGTATAAAGGCATAAATATTGCTTATTACTCCTCTGCTCTCAAAACTCATTAATGTCAGGAAGAATAAGGCTTGTTCTTATCATGGTTGTCCTTCATTTTCCCTTGCCAAATGAATCCTTAACACTGCTGTCCTCCTTAGCAGGCCATAAAAATTTTTAGGCGTACAAAAAAAGTAGGATTCAAGTAGTCCAACACATTTATTTTCTTAGTCTTTCAGATTAAAGGAGCATAAGGAACTCTGTTAAAACACATTGGTATTTTAACAACTTCTGGTTGCTGGCTTTGGAAGGCCAAGAATCTCTCTCCCTCTGTACATTCATATACTCTAGTAAACATGTTCATTTTGTCTTCTGGCTAGTATTGGGGCATTACTTGGCTTGCAGGAAGGACTTGGAACCTGTATCAGTATTTTTCATCTCTGTTATATAAATAATATTTAATCTACCAAAAATAATTTAATGTTGCAAAAAAGAGTATCTAAAATCCTAATGGAATTTATAGAAAGCAATTTATTAAATAAAAGATAAAGATATTATTTTTGGCCATCTGCTATAAACTCTAGAATACTGTAGAGAAAATAAATAAAAAAATACAAGAATATTAAAAAAACCCACCCTGGATTATTCCTACACACCCTGCAAGCTGTTTTCATCTGCATATCAATCGTAAAGGAATTGAGGGAAGGCATCAAATCAAAAAATGCACATTACATTCTGAAGTTAGAACTCACCAGTCCAAACCTCAATGATTTTTTGACAGGCAAAGTTTCTAAACACTACTTTCTACTATTTTTGTTTGTCTCATCTTGATTGCTACTAATGTGCTACTGAGGTGTAACTAGCTTGTTTACAGCTAATAATCCCCACCAATGTAACAGCCTAACTTTTAATTACCAGTGGAAAAAACCCCACAAAATCAGATATAGCAGCCTGTGATAAGGCTCTTCCTACTGCTTTCTGTGTGTAGTATTGACCAGATTGTTTTGCATTAGAGACAGTTTTGAGTGAAGAAAAAATCACATGCTTCTACATATTTCAGAAGAATCTTTTCTGTGCAACTGGGATATCATAGAACAGCTCCTGTTTCAGAAAGCAGTCCTATGTGTTCCTTTTTAGATCTTCTGTTTGATTATATTTTCTGATAGCTCATCTATGAAATTCCATTTACATATACACCTTCACTGCAATCAGCAATCAACTTCAGAAAAAAACAATTCTGCATATGAGGCTTTGTTTACTTACCTGCAATGAACAGAAATTGGTCCATCCTGACCAAACTGCTCTTTTGTTTTATGCACTTGGCCTATGAAGTCAATAAATCCTTCTCCAGACTTTGGCACTCCTTGCTCTGGCCAGTCAGTGAACTGGAACTGCCTCACTGTTCGGGACTGGCCATCCTTTAACAAAAGACACAAATAATGCATCCCAAAAGCATGTTTCAGTAGCTGGAAGTTAGTTAGCCAACAACCAGAAAGACAATCACAGAACAAGGACATTGAGAGGAGGTGGGGAATGGCTAAGATCATGTTTATGAAGACTCTTTCAATCTCAGTACTGGCTGGTGATTTTGGACACATTGGTCCAGAAGTGCAGTTTCATTAACAACATTGCATAGATTCCCTTCTGCACTGGATAGGAGAGTTGCCTGACATTCCATCTGTGTAAAAAGTGTGTCTGTGGCTGAAGACATAATAATCTCACCAGGTTATACAATTGTTTTGGTAAGTTACGCTTTGAATCCTGTGGACTGCAAATTTCTTTTAATACAGAACAGGTAGAATAAGGCCATCCAATCTGACTCTACATTTCCTAGATATGCTCATCTCCTGCATGGCAGGAATATCTTCACTGATAAGACTTGTTTAGTTATTGCCCTCTTTGCAGATGATATCTTCAATATGAGGTGGACATTTGCCTAGATGAAGATGGGTCAAGACATGTCAGTTGTTTAACAAATCATAAACTTCCCTTCAATCATTGTAATTTCATTCATTAACAGCTTGGACTCAGTCAAAATTCTTTCTCTCACAAAACAAGTTGGCTGAAGCTGTTCATTACCTTTGGTTAGGAATACCAACAGGATTGTTTAAAATTGCAGAATACTGCAGCATGGTTATTTCTATAAGGAAGCCACTGGAAGTATTAAACACCAACTTCTGCTGTATGCCTATTTAATGTGTAAATGGTCAGGACGTATAAATAGAAAAAATACAATACAAATGGATGAAGTAAAATTTGTTCTGAATTTTCAAACATTGTTCTTGATGATTTTGACACTGTCAATCTACACAGCTGAAATGTTTAAAAGCATGGGCACATGAGCTGCTGATGTGAACTAGTGCCTCTGGACATGCTGTTTCCTAAGCACCTACCCTGCCATGTCTTCAATATGGTCTTCCACATGAAACTCATGAAAAATTGAAATGATTACAGGAGATCCCTCAAAAAAGCAACAAGTTACACTGAAGGCAAGAACAATTTTCTTTTTTTTCCCCCTCTACCACAATCACTCAGCTATTACAGATCTTTGAAATGAAATAGAAGTGATTTTAAAAATATGCAAAGGAAAACCTAATACTTTGCTTTTATGTTTCTTCTTTTACTGTGGGTTTTTGTCTCCCATGTCTCAGATGAGTAAGGAAAACAGAAAATGAGTGTGTGTGCCACCCACTTCTCCATGAGAGGCCACACTTACACTTCTTTGACTTAGTATCCCTTATATCCCACTAGACCACTGTGACAATTTAGTAGTCCCTTTCTGTGGAATGTTTTTGCCCACTTAAAAAAAAAAAAAAAGAAAATCTGTTTGAAATCATTTACCCAATTTTATTTCTTGTGGGCATCAACACAAAAGAACTAAATATTTCCTACCTAAATGACATTTTGTTAATGCAGACTTCTCTCATAATGGTCTCTCTGATCTCATTTTTCCCCAAGAAGACATAAGGAAATTGCACCCTTCAGACACTCTTAGGCACATGACATTAATTAATGAATTAAGAAGACAAAACAATAGGTTGATTCCCTCCAAAATAACCTCCCATTCCTCTAAGGTAAAGAAAGAAAACCTTTAGTCTGACTCACTTGCAACATGTTGATTAAGGAGATGGAAGCTCTTCAGCAATTTTTGAACCTGACAGGAATTGTGCTAGAATAACATTAACTCCAGGGGTAGAAAAGATAAGAAAGATGCTGCTTTACTTAATTCTAAGTTGTCACTAGAAAGATCACAAATTTCTATGTGCAAAATAGATTTAATGATAAACATTTTTTTTTTTTTAAGTGTATCTAAACCACAGAATCATAGAATCCTAGAATGGTTTGGATTGGAAGGGACCTTAAAGATCATCTAGTTCCAACTCCCCTGCGATGCGCAGGGACACCTTCCACTGGACCAAGTTGCTCAAAGCCCCACCCAACCTGGCCTTGAACACTTCCCGGGAGGGGGCATCAACTGTATTACCATACTTCAGGATTGTAATAACTCAATAATCCAGTGCAAGTCTGTGAAAACTGCTCTGGTTTCATTTTAATGGCAATAACTTCTGTTATTTAATGCTATTATTTAATGAGCACAGAAGTAAAATTAGTTATTCTGATGTTGGACTAGCATTAAAGCATATTGGGAACTGATCTGCAATTTCTTACACAGTTCTACTGACATTATAAACAGCGCTGCTTTCTTTTAATGAGATGCTTGCTAATAGCAGTCCAAATACAAATGCCAAATTTTATTAAAATCTTTACTTTTGAATATTGTGACAGTTTGCAGAGTTGGTTATCAAAATACAAACTTTCAGATCCCTACATGGAGCAGAGGGCTTTTAATGTATTGTCCTATTGACTAGCTGACCGTTTGGATTTCTTCTTGCTCCTCGCAGGGGATATTCAATTGTCTTTTCATGAGGCTGTAGAATTTATAATAGTCTCTTACAGCCATCACTAATAGTTTAGCCTTAAATGAGACTGCCCTAACATATTGACCCCTGGAGTTTACAGAGAAAGTGAGTACAAAGCAGTCAGAAGCAGTAAATTGAAACAGTTACAGAGGTCAATTTCACCTTACAACAATTCACAGCTCAGTTTCAGAAATAAGAGGGAGTTCCACACCAGACACTTGCTGCCGACACCTACAAAGGCAGAGTGCTTCTTTGCTTGTCCCTGGGGAATAATTGGCCAGCTCGGCTCTGCCACAGCATGGATGGTATTCTAACCTTACAGATGGGTTTGGAGATAAGAGGGAGAGAGGCTGGTTACAACCGCCTGCAGCACTTACTCTTTGAATACAACAATTTAGTTAGATGGTCTCAATTACTGGGTGTGACAGCCATAAAAGCCTAACTGCAGGAAAACTATAATGTGCATTCTGGTAAGTAGTCCCCACTGCTTCCAGTAAATTTGGAAGGAGCTATAGTTTCCCAGAATATCTAGAAAATTTAAGATGGTCCTGCGAGCGTGCCAGTGCATTGTTTAACCAAAATTGTACCATCAAGGTATACAAGATTTGAGAAGCAATGATATGTGATGGTAAAATGGTACAACAGGACTGCCAAAGTGCATGTATGCTTGGCACTTTTAAAAAGAGGTGTATTGATATTAGGTCCAATAAAACTATTTCTGGCAAATTCAGTTATTCAACCCTTTCAGATTTTTTACTGGTTTGCTAGCTACAAGTAAACAGACTTTCATAAGTATCCTCGTTCATTATAAACTCTTCAAAGAACTTTTCTGGAAATATATACTGTTGGTAGACACTTCACTTAAACTACACCTGTGGCTTTTTGTCATTGTTGTTATTTTGTGATCTGAGCTTTGTGAACTATGTCATGTAAAATCTCTTCCAGCTGGAGATGGAACAGATTTTTAATACATGACCTATGAACACTATCAGCACAGTTGTAGTGAAATTGGCTTTGACTGTCTATGCTGACAAGTATGGTTAAAGACTGATGTTAGGACCCTGTTCTCCACTTTTGCTAAGCACAAATATGTTACAGGAGCTATGAATCATGTGATCATTACGATATTTCAAAAAGAATGAAAATCAGATCCAGTGTGTCTACAGTTTCTTTTCAGAAACACACCCCTAAGTTTCATTTGCCAAATTAAAATATGCATATGCTGACTTGGTTAGTGACAATACTGTCTAGCTAATTGTTAGTACTACTTAATTTTACTTGAAAATAACATTAAAAGCAGCAGTCTAGCTAACTATGAGAAAGTCTAATATTTTGGGTGCTGACTGGCAACTCTGAGTAATCTCTCATGTTATTCCTGGACAGTACACTCTGCTATTTTGCTTGAACAACTAGTATTCTACAGTGCTTACAGAAATGGAGGCTATCAGTAATTTTTGCTGCCATGCAGACTAAAGTGCTAGAAATCAAAAGTCTGAGACATGCTAAATATTTATTTAAAGTTTATGCACATTTAATCTTATATCAGTGCTCAGCTTTGGCCTCAGGAATTCAGATAAGAAATGCAGTATGAAAATGAGGATGCTAGGGTCACAGCTGCATGTATCTACTCTGCAGATATACAAAGTGCTGAAAATATGCTATGCCAAAAATCAAATTATAATGTGCAAACCTTGTCAAGCTCTTCTTACAAATGCTATTTGCCTGCAGTTTTTGAATCTCAATGCATTAAGCTTCATATTCACTCTGCCTAGAGGGTGGTGCAAAACTTGCCCCAAAAAATGTTCAAGGGAGAAATGAGGAAAAAAGGGAAAATGGTCCTCAAATCATCTAATTTATTTCAGCACAAATAAAAATTCAGAACTTTACAAAGTTGTGCTGCCCACATGTTAGATCTGAATGAAGTCAATTGTTCTTACATAAAGATCCCATAAAAACTTTATCTGCCTTTTGCCTATTGCTTGTAGAAAGAACACCCTTAAGGTTTTTCTAATAATAATAAAAATTAAAAAAAAGAGGAGAAAAGAAAGAAATTGACATTTCCTTTTAAACTTACGTGAAATAGTGTAATGCTATGTGAACTTACCCTTGCATCTGTAACCTTGAATTCCCTCAGAATATACTGTGGCATGTTGTACTCTGCCATTGGATCTACCACAAAATACTGATATCTGGCTGAGCGCTCTGCAGGCCAGTACTGGTGGCATTTTTCCTACAAAGTAACAAAGCAAAATACTGTTACTGGAGCCCACTACCATAAACTGCTATAAACCCTTCTCCACTCAGATAAATGTGACACTCATGGAAAGCGCCGTTAGTGACAGGAACATGAACTGTTTGTCTTGCTGTGAACATGAAGTTCCATACCTAGAATAAAAAATGATCTTCAATATTACATTGCAAAGAGGTTCTCTGTGGTCGCTGTACATCTGAACTCATTTATAATTCTACTCAGTTCTATTATTTATCAGTGACAAGAGCTGTCCCTACCCTAATTTTCAATACAGAATGGAATTTAGATCTTGAGGCCACCTTCAGTTTTCTTTCTTCTTCCCTGTTGAAGCAAGTCCCCCTGGCCTCAGTCAAGACTGTCTCTTTGCCTGAACTAGCCATGTCCTGAATCTTCTCTATTCCCCAAATACATGGCCTGACTCAGATTTCACTTATCACATACCAGTTTTTCCTTGATGCAATCCTGTCCAGATAGTAAACTGCTTCATTCTTTCCATTACAAAAAGCAACACTTGAATGAGTTTAGGACTGTAAATTGAGTGCTGAAACATTAAAGCTCAGCGCTATGACCATACAGAAAATATTCAGATCTCAAAAATATCACACTTGCTTTTAACATTGTTAAAACCAGACACTGCAAAAGAGAAGTTTCCAAATAAGAAATCCTCATTGTTCAACAGACAGCAATGCTCTCTCTGCATACTTTGGAATATCAACATGCAAACTCAGTTGCTGAATCTTAGTGTGTCCCACAACAAAATGCCATGTCTAGCCTGTTTATTGCAACACATCTACAGACTGGAAGACCTTACACCTGGTGATCAATAATGCCACTGACATTTCAAAAGTAGAAGGACCCTAAATCCTTACCTTTATCTTTAGAAATTCCCATAATGAAATATTTTAATAAAAAACCATTATAACAAACATTTTAGTAAAGGAATATTACAGCCCTACTTACTCTGCCCATTTCTCGTAGCTTAGTGAGCATGACCACAATTGTAGAATTATGCTCCCAGAGCATTCTCCAGAAGTCTTCGGTTGTTTCTGCTAAAGGACCCTGTGTAGCTATGTAAGCTTTTTGTTGTCTATATTGAAAATGAAGTAAATTAAGAAAAATATTTTAATAAAAAAATCAAATTGATACATGTTATTGTTTATATGTAAATACTATCTAGAGAAAAAATTTATATACTATTAATAATAAGCACATTGAAACCTTTTATGATTGTTTAATCAAACTATGTCTTTCTATTTTTAGAACTTTGTAAGGGAAATTACTCTGTTAATATTATGATGTATGTCTTTACCATTATTATTCAAATTTTAATGCAACTCTAATCGCTCAATTTTGTGTGCTGTAAAAAGCACTTAAGAAACACTTAGTTGTGCTGGTTCATTTTGTAGAAATAACTGTCTAACAATCTATTAAGTTTAGGAATTATAGCATCAAGCAGTTTCTTTATTAACTCCTTTTCAACAGTCTGATGCCTCCAGCAAAAGTAAGGCAGGAAGAAATTTCAGGGATGGAGTGCACTGCATTTCCAGGCCTGAAAACACTACTAGTGGAAGCTACCACCAAGCTGTTAAAAGCTTCTGGATCAGGAGCTTTATAAGATGATGACGAGTTCATGTTGTTCTTGCTTCTTACAGTCAACAGAAACACCTTTGTGGATGACGGTGGAGATGAAAGGTGTTTCCAATTATGAGCAGGGGCTCAGAAACTGATCTTTGTGGGTTCAGATACTCAGGTACACCTAAACTGCCTTAGGGAAACTGTACAGCTTCTCCTTCCTGCCTTTTTCTACCAGCTGCTTAGTCAGCTGAGGGCATATTGCTCCCTGTTGTCATGAAGATGCTAGTGGGCTACACAACTGTTTATGTATAAAATGCTTTTGGCAGCTATGTCTAGTTTTAATGAGTTCCAACATCATAAGTTATCACCTTGACATAGGGAGTGTATCTCCTCTATATTATTTCTATGTATCTGTTTAAGCAGATTGTTGTGAAGGAATAGAGGTTCCAAATTATGAATGTGCAGTAACTTTCAGCATGTAAAACATACTGGGAGTTCTCAATGGTTTAAAGGTAGGTAAAAATATATAACTTTCAAGACTCTATGTCATTTACAGAATTTTCCTCTATTGCATGGGTAAAAATCTAACCCTTTTATTAATATTTAAAAAAACACCCAATCAAACATGGCATGCACAGATAATAAACACTACTGAAGTTCAATACTAAATTTTGTTATTTTCAGTATAATTACATACATAATTTTGTAAACTTTTAAAGCAGTCCACATGAGAACAAATCAACATTAGTACCTGTATCCATCAATGAAACTGGCATTAATATAATCAGAGCCTTCTACTCCTCGGATTGGCTGCAAGCATACCCTTGTAGACTCGTATGGCATAATATTGACAAGGCGATTTTTGAATTTATTACACGGAAGGTTGGCACTGATGAATCTTGAAGTGTGAGCCTTAGAGCTAGCAAGACGCTTTTGAAAATAAATAAAAAGAATTGAGGTCAGATATAACAAAACCAAATGACATTATCAGATTTTACGATTTCAGCTCATTATACATTAACAGATAATTTCAATTTCAGATGCTTACTTTTCCATATTTTATTGCATTACTCAAATATTTGTAAAGCTTCCCTTAACACCTTATAAAAGTTTTATGTCTGCTCCGTTAATGCGTATGGACAAATTTGAGCATTAAACCATTACACAAACACACATTTCAAGCTATTGAAACAATAAGGTACAGCAGGGTTAAAACACCTTCACTGAACGCTTCTTGTCTGGACACCACTTGAAGATAGAATGGTAAATTTTACAAAGGACCATCTTCCTAATTTAAAATTTTAGTCTGCCAATGTCTTAACATTTGATTACTGGAAACCACTGGTGGAGGACAGAGCCGCATTAAGTGTTACAGCATTTGATTTTGGTTCCCCACAAAATAAAATCCCAGTACCTTAAATTCCAGTTCCATTCCTGTGACATTCTCGCCTGTTTCAATCTGTGTCAGCTTCTGGATATAAGCATACAGGTTTCTGGCTGGCACTTCGGTATTTCCACATGTCACTGCTTCCAGCAGTGCATCGTGGATAAAGATGTATTGGTCCTCAGTTTGAACCATGTAATTCCTCTGTGCTCTCATTAGAGTTACGTGGCCATAAATATCTACAGTCTTTTCATGCTTTATTCTCTCCAACATGGCATCTATCACAATGAAACAGCCAGTCCTGCCAACTCCAGCACTGAAAGAAATGAACACAGGAGGGAAAACATGAGGGACTATTTCATGCATTGTGCTTACTTGTATGGCATTCAAGTTTTAAAGTTTCGTAACATTGATTTGAACAGCATATTTTTCTGAATATGAACATCAGCTTTTATGAAAGAGGTCAGTGCCCTGAAATAAACAAACTCCTTTAACACCCATTACAAGCAATTGAGAACGTGGAATGCTTTTATATGAGATCTTTGCATCTTGCAGTTTCAGGCTTGACTATAATAGAAACAAAACACATTGCAACATGTTCTAGAAATATATGTTCTTAAAAACGGAAATTACTGGAGATGATGAATCCTTTAAGAATTCAAGCTTTATTCGTAGCATGATTCCTAACTCATTAAACATGCTACTATTGCTATTCTGTTTACAAGGCAAACTTATTAGCAAACAATGTTACAGAAAAATGAGTCTTATACATTTCTATTGTGCTTTGGAAGTAAACTTTCTATCCTTTCCCCAACTCTGTCAATGCAGCTCCTATCAAAATTGTTCTGTACTCTGCTTTTTCACTTAGGCAATGCTGCTATTCTTTGCAATGCAGAGTCATGCCTAGGTAGCTGTGCCAGCTGCAGGCTGGGGAGTTACCCAGTTGGTAACTAACTCAAATGTCTGTCTTGCAGCTCTAGGAAAATGTAAGAAAGATCTAGAATGGCCAGAAACTGGACCAGGATGACCAGTAGTCACATTATTTCAAAGGACAGATTATAAAAGGAGTAAAATATGCTTAAAGACAAAGCTTGAAATCATAGTAATGAATTACTGTCCAGAGTGGTGGAGTAATATTTATCAGTCAGAGGCAAAGTTAGTGCCTCCTCACAGGCTCTGAGTTAAGTCAGTTGCTGGTCTTAGGCAGCAGCTGAAGTGAAGTTGCATCAATCCTGTTGAGGCCAAAGAAACTACTACTTAGCTCTCTGCACAGTAACAGATTCTGCAGGAACAACTCTGAGCTAGAAAAAAATCCACAACATGGACTTGTACAAGGCATTTGACACTGTCCTGCATGACATCCTTGTCTCTAAATTGGAGAGATATGGATTTGATGGATCGACCACTCGGTGGATAAGGAATTGGCTGGATGGTCACACTCAAGGAGTTGTGGTCAACGGCTCAATGTCCAAGTGGAGAACAGTGACAAGTGGTGCTCCTCAGGGGTTGGTACTGGGACCGGTGCTGTTTAACATCTTTGTTGGCAACATGGACAGTGGGATTGAGTGCACCCTCAGCAAATTTGCCGACAACAGCAAGCTGTGTGGTGTGGTCGACATCCTGCAGGGAAAGGATGCCATCCAGAGGGACCTTGACAGGCTGGCAAGTTGGCCCTTTGTGAACCACATGAAGTTCAAGAAGACCAAGTGCAAGGTCCTGCACGTGGGTCGGCCCAATCCCAAGCACAACTACAGGCTCGGGCAGGGAATGGATTGAAAGCAGCCCTGAGGAGAAGGACTTGGGGGTATTGATTGATGAGAAGCTCAACAAGGACTTGGGGGTATTGACTGATGAGAAGCTCAACATGAGCCGGCAGTGTGCGCTTGCAGCCCACAAAGCCAACCGTGTCCTGGGCTGCATCAAAAGAAGTGTGACCAGCAGGTCAAGGGAGGTGATCCTGCCCCTCTACTCTGCTCTTGTGAGACTCCACCTGCAGTACTGCGTCCAGCTCTGGGGGCCCCAGTACAGGAGAGACATGGAGCTGTTAGAGTGAGTCCAGAGGAGGGCCATGAAGCTGATCAGAGGGATGGAGCACCTCTCCTGTGTGGACAGGTTGAGAGAGTTGGGATTGTTCAGCCTGGAGAAAAGGCGGCTCCTGGGAGATCTAATTGCGGCTTACCAGTACTTGAAGGAGCCTACAGGAAAGCTGGTGAGGGACTGTTTATGAGGGAGTGTAGTGACAGGACAAGGGGTAATGGGTTTAAGCTGAAGGAGGGTCAATTTAGATTAGATGTTAGAAAGAAATTCTTTACTGTGAGGGTGGTGAGGCACTGGAACAGGTTGCCCAGAGAGGTTGTGGATGCCCCTTCCCTGGAAGTGTTCAAGGCCAGGTTGGATGAGGCTTTGGGCAATGTGGTCTAGTGGAGGGTGTCCCTGCCCATGGCAGCAGGGGTGGAACCAGATGATCTTTAAGGTCCCTTCCAACCCAAATCATTTTATGATTCTATGATTCTAAGTCGCTTTCCCCTCTTTGGTGGGACTTGAGGGTAGAAGAAGACATGGATCAGCTACTGTGAGCCTGGCACAGGAATAAACCTTGGTCATGAAATATTCAGTTGGACCCAAGAGAATTACTGTCTCCGTAATAGACCTACTTAACAGCAGTGTATTTTAGTGATATTGGTTGTCAAAAGGTTCCAGACTTTCAAGGATTTTCAGTCATTCCCTCCCTGCCTTGTCTGTTGTCTGTTACATGCATGGGCTACCTTTAATAACTCCTGAAGACAATGTTACACAATCAGCAGAGGAAAAAGAGCCTTAGAATTCTCACCTTGAGGAGATTACTATTAGCCATACATGCTCCTTTATTACACATTTTGTATAAATGAACAGGAATGATGTAGAAGGAATATGAAAAAGACTACAGAATACACAAGACCAGGAAATATACTGAAGGTCTGAATATGCAACTTGTGTGCAGTATTTCCTAAAATCTCTACAGGAATTATTGTATGGCGATGTTTGGATACCAACTGTACTGCATCAAATCTTCAGATGGACGACTATCTTTTTGCAGCCATGTATACGACTGAACTTTATGAAGTTTAATTTCAACTATTTGCATACATGTAGCTATATAAAGCACAAGCGTAAAATGGAATGTTTTTTATATATCATTTTTATATCCAGGGTCATGTCATGTCTGTGACAATGAATGATAGTTTCTGGCCTTCTAAATGCTTAACTGTTTTCATTGAGTGACAAGAAATGCCCTACATAGTATAGTAAGCAACAGTTTATAAACCCTGCAGACATTGACATTATTCGAAGCTAAGGATATTTAAGAACATCACAAACTGCCATTTTTTGAAAAGAGATAGAAATACATAAACATAATTACAACCCAGCTTCTAGAGGACAATTATATAAAACCCAAGATCTTCTCACAGTTCCTGTATTTAAATGAGATACTAAATATTGTAAGTCCATCCTGAAATCGAGAACTAAGGGTAAACTATTTCTTGTATGACGCTTGAAGAATCTTTGCCAGTTACCAGCAAACTGCATTTACTTACAACCAAATCAGAGAGAACTACAGAGCAGAAAGATGATTTAGTCTCACATGAGGTAAGTTTTGTTTCTAAGATTCCACATTTACATATTGTTAACCATGTATTCTTGCCACCAGTTACTCTTCCCAGAAGCAGATTCCCTTCAAACAACTGAGGGTTTCTGCTAACAGAAATCACAACTTTCGTAGACGCCACTGTGACAAGAATTAATCAATATTCTGAGCTTCAGAAAACTTACCAATCAATGACATTGATCAATGGGAGTTGTAGAGAAAGAGAATATACAGACAAATGAAATGATGGCTATCCTAGCTAAATGGGAGTTCATTTACCTTGTATAATAAAAGCTCTGCATTCCAGGAAACCTTAGTGAACTTAACATTGGTAATAGTCATGATGAAAAACTCAAGAAATTGTCTCACTATTGGGTTACTTGGGGTTTTTTTGGGTTGGGTTTTTTTTTGGCTTTTTTTTTGTTTTGTTTGTTTGATTGCAAAGAAATCACCAGAAGTAGCATACAGTGGTATGTCAGATTGGTTTATACAAAGTTTTAAACCATTCCTGAAATGAAAGCTCTTTGCATTCAGTTTTTATCAGCCTAACAATTGCTGGCCAAGTGAGAAATAAGAAGGTTTGGCAGTGCAGATGTTCTCAGTAGTTCAGAATATGGTTCTTTTTCCTATCATGTATTAATGAATTAATGTTCCAGCTCCATGTTTATAACTGGATATGCCATTTTTCAGATCAAACATTAGAAGGTTCACTGGTACCTACAGACCACAACTGCAGAACTCCAACCCAGTTAAAAGCTTGCACTTTTCTTCCCTTCACGTCTTCTATTATCATTTATATATGTATTCTTCCCATGAGCAAACTCAGAGAGGAATAGTTATTAGCATCCTGTACCACAGAAGATATTTGCTAGTTTACAGGTTTATGCAGAGGTTCTGAAGATCGTGACACCAGACCCAAACACATTACTATGCACCAATGTTTTCACGATAAGGATAGAGGGGTTGACACACTACATTTATTGAGGCATTTGGCTCTGCTACGCTCCAGACACATGCCTCTCTGGATCATTTTATCCAGCAGGAGACTTTGCTACCTTAAGGTGTTCAGGACATTCCAACTCTGCGAATTATAAATGAGCCATGTGTCTACCCTTTTCAGTTTCCAGGTAAAAAATGGAAACAATGCTATGAATATTTCAACTTCCTCCCTCCTTGCCCCCACATATCTTCAAACTCCAATAGTTTCCTATACAAGAGTAAGAAATCTTTATCCTGTTTCTCCTTCTCTTCTGCTATCATACACACTTCTTAATATGGTACCATACTAACTGCCATGCAGTTAGAATCCTCACTAATATGCCACTGGAACATCAAAAAACTTTCCTATCTACTTTCTGCTAACAATGATAATTCAGCTAATGAGAATAATTTCACAAATTAATTTTACACTTGTTATTGATTTTCTTGTCCTTTTGGTTTGCAGCTTTTGGTGTTACTTAGAATTGGTGTCAAACTTAGAATTAAAAAAAAAAAAAAAAATATTCTATCATTTCAACCAGTGAGAGATACCGTTATGTTTACAAGCTGAAAACCTAAGCAATCTATTAAATAGGCATGCCTACTAGGGAACTGTTATTGCTTCAAATATTATCATTTATCCTATTATAACATTTGTTTTCAATTTCTAAAAACATGACTGACTCAGTCCCATGAGCTGAAACATGCTTAATGTCCTGTGATGCAATACAGCTATAATTCACAAAAAGAAAAATTAAGAGGCATTAGGGGGCAATTCCACATTAAAATCACTGCATGGATGTGTTAAAGGTTGGATTTTGTGATTAATTTGTAGCTATTTAAATGATGACCCTTTACTGATACTTCAGTGATTTGGCAAAAGAAGGCAGTGTAATTGCCAGTATTCACAGATCATTTAATTGCAAGCAAAGACAGTAAAATATAGACCAAAAATCATTTAGGACATTTTTGACTCATATCAGGGGAAAATTTTATTGAATATTACAGTTTCAGATGGAATGAAGCTTGCATTTATGAACTGTAAGTACATAAAATTGCTTGTGATATGGGAAACATATAAAAATGCCTGGATTTTACTGAAGAACTTCATATGATTAATTAGATTCCAATTCCACAGAAATTCTGTAGTAGTTCTGACAAGGGCTATATTCAGCTTATTTTCTCCTTTTCCTGTCAGGAAATTAGAAAACAGTTGAAAATCACCCCTCTGTCCAGGAAGCAGCAAAAAAGCCCCTTATGAAACCACTGAAGATCCTTTTGAGAGGATACATCTGACTGAAATAGCATAAAGACCTTGTGTAAATTTAAATTTCATTTTAGAAGAGATACCGGACTGCTTCAAGAATTCTAGTACTGGCTTATGAGACCTTTGAGAATTGATCTGCAAGTGCACAATGACTTTCTTCTCTTCTCATTGTGGTTATGGTCGGATACTAGCAATCAAGTACAGTATACGACACATTTTCAGGTGTAATGCTTCACCAAACAAAAGATTTTAGCCACTGTGTTTTCTTCATCTCTGTGCTCTGCATGGAGGCAACCATATTTGTCACTGAAGTCGTATAAAACTTCTTGAAATGAATGAGGGAAGAAAAAAATCAGAAAACAGGAGTTGATTTCACTACAAGTAGATAAAGCTCAGTCTAGAGCTCCCCAGAGTTTTCATAGATAGCTGGCAAAAGCATAGGAGGCTCACAAATCAAAAGCAAGCCTTAGATCTTTCTTCTTTTACTGAGCTTTATGAAGATTCCGTTCAGTCTGCATGTTCTCAGAATTCTACCGTTACCACAAATTCTTCAAATATAACTGCCCCAGATTTAAGCCAATTTTCTTGCAATGTGTGATTGTAGAAGTGTAATAATGTTCAAGAAGTAAATCCGTTCTTCATCTGATCCTAAGTTCAGCTCTGGAGAGATCCAGCACAAGAGGCTGTCTTACCAAATTGTATTATGAATACAAACAAACTCTCAAATATTAAAACGTACAGAATCAAATCTCCAAGAAACTTCTCTAACAAATCCCATGTACAGGGAATAATTGTTTATTAAAATAATTTTAAAAGCTGAGTTTTACATGCAGGATAAAAATGTAGCATTAGTAATGTTCAGCAAAACAAAAACATTTTAAGAAACACTTCTAACCAAGGACATTCCACTACAGCAGTTCAAATCCTCTCACCAGACTTTAAATCCAGGTCTGTCATGAGCCAGAACTTTACAGAAATGCAGAAGGACTCTAAAGTAATGGAGGAATGTAGTTGTGGAAGTGCATAATGTAAAGAGCGACTCCACTGACTGATAGTTCACAGATATTAGAAATAATCTACATGTTAGCAGTGGAGGAAGATGCACCATGTTGCACTACGAAAGTAAAAGACATATAAGTAATTAATTAATAAGTAATGGAGTGAAGCAATGCCCTTGCATTTGCCTCGATGACAAGTAGTGTGGCCGTTTTCAAGAAAGGTAGAGAAATCATAAGGTTGAAGAAACATATCAAAGTGGATGACAATATATGAAGGGGAGGTTAATCAAACTTGATAACTCAGCTTGGAGCAGAGAAGACTCAAGAGAAAGTGAGATATGACAGAAATGCATAAAACCATGTGTTACGTGGAGGAAGTGAAAAGGAAGTAACTGGTTTTTTTGGTTGTAACACAAGAAGTAGGATCATGAAATAGAATGATGAGACGGAGAATTTTAAACAAACAGGAAATGGATATTCATGTAGTACATAATTAAATTGTGAAACCCATCATTGCAGAATGCCATGGATGCCAAAAAGAAATCCACGAGGCAAAAGAACCATTAAGGATTATTAACCAACAAGTTACAAACACAACTTCTCCTAGAGAAACCCTTTTATTAGATTTTGCTCTAATTTGGATAGGCATTCTAAGAAAATAACATCCTAGACATGTCCTGGGAGAGAAGCTTAAACTCACTAAATTTGGTCTCATGGTCCCACATACTTAAAGAAAGCACAAGCATTCCACTCCACCCTCCATTTGCTAATCAGATCATCTAGACCTCTTCCTTTCAATCAACACTTCTGCCTTTGGGTACCTGACACTTTTAGTAACTATGCCATTGAAAAGGGACAGCACTATTTCTGATTCTTGCCTTTTCTTCCTTAAAAGGGACAGAATATCACAGAGTACTTCTGCCTGCTTCTTCCCTGAAACCATGAATTGTTGCTGAAAAAAAGATCTCTCATTGTTCTGCTTGTGAGATGGAATATAGCAGAAATTACACAACACGGCAACTGAAAAGTTCGTTGACCCTATTTCATACCACTTCTTTTTCTTATCTCAGTTTCTCTTCAGAGTTGATTGTTGATTTTATATAGTAAAACATGCCATAATCTTACTTTTTATAGAGGATTTTTATATATACACCTTACTGTAAATCACTGTATCATCTGATTTCAATTACTCAGATATATAAAGGAAATGAAATAAACTGTATTTTTCTGTACTGTTTTATCTACGCACAAGGATTAACTGTGATTTTTTATTTCAAAATTAATCCAGTTCTCAGATACTCTACCTCTTATTTTCCTACTTCTCTAAATACAATCTTATATACTCAGTGTACTGCATCCTGTATTTAACATCAAAGAATAACTATCCTAAATATATCTTCTCTGTGAGATTCGTTGAGTTTCAGTGTATATTTTACATTCTTTATACTGTACAATGCATTCACAAAGCATTCTTGTCATTATGCTTTCCACTAAAGAAAGAAAGATCTAAAATTTACTAAAATAGAGTTTAGTGAAGTCGAGTTTAGAAAAAGAGAGTGTTTTGGGGTTAATTTTAAAAACACATCTTACTGTGACTCGTTACCTTTAACTTAAGACAGACCTATGTATGAACAGCTGTAGTAAATTCAGAAAATGATACTTCTGGGTAATTTATGGGAGGAAGTACACTGCGATCCTATCATCAATAAATAAAAGTGAAGATTACAGCACAGCAAAGAAGTCAATGAGCAGAAATTATGCTGCTTGTTGCTAAGAACTACTCCTTGCTTTCTTTGCATTTCAACCTGTTTTGTGTTCTCATGGTGGAACGATTTGAGGAGCTGTTTTGTACTTTTGCATATTTCTGCGTTTTGATTGCATTTTCATGTGGAACATGTAGAAGAGCTATTACCCTATCTGTGTGGGAAATGGAAAGGTGAACGGATGCTATCTGAAAATGAATTAAAGAAGGTGGGAAGAAATCTGTTCTGCAGTACTGGATAACAGGATAACCTTGAAAGTATTTGCTGAACACTAAGGTGCTTTCTAGTTTCGGAGTCCTTCTGGACTCCTCCCTGATTCCAGGCGTTTGCATACCTATCATGGTGAACCACCGTTTAATTTTCTTAACACTAGCTGCCCTCAGGATCCCTGTTTTTCAAGTCAGAACACTACTGCTTGCCATTTGTTATACTTTGGTTTTAGACTGACAGAACAATGATGAGGTCCCATGTTGTCATCTAACACAGTATTTCATCTGGTAAGTACAAAGCGAAAAAGAAAACAGCACTAGGTCTTCTCAGTCCGCATTTTTTTTTTTTCCCAAACACAGTTCAAATCCCTAAATAATCTGGGCTCTACTTGTCTACAAATCCTTTTTTTTTTTTTCTTCCTAATTTGAAAACTTGGAAATAAACAGAAATTAGTCCTCAAGCTTGAAGCTGATGGAGCTTTAGTAGCTAACTTACTGTTTTGGATCTCCACCTCAAGATTACTCTTCCTTTTCAATGGAGAACTGATATATCTAGAGGATACATTGAGAGGATGACATCTTAGATTTGGTTTAAACTGAAATGGTTAAAATACGGTAATAATGCAGTGAGATGTTACACAGCAGAAAATAGAGAAGAAAAAACTATGAGGCTTCTCTGATGAGCTCATACTAAGGCTCTTGCTAGGCCTCTGTTTACTAAGACCAATTGGTAAAAAGAATAAACACCCTTTTGAGTATCTCACAATGCTCCACCAACAGCTGAAGAGCTTGGTTACTGGTACTACTTCTGATGTTTCCTTTCTTTAACCTCAGCAGTCTTTATACCTGCAGGAAGTCTCTATAACATAGTAGAAAATCAGGTTGTGAGAGGTTAATAACACTGAGCATTTCACATTCCTTAATCACAGTTTGTCATTTAGAGGTTGGACACTAATCTCTCTTTTTTGCAGGATTTTCAGCTTCATGAGCATATACTGTGGACAAGTTATAATGAAAATCAGGAGGGTTTTCATTTAGAAGTTTCAAAGTAGCTGTAAGATGAGCTTAGATAGTACTATGATAATTTTAAAACAATTAAAAACTATTTTTAAAATTCAGGTGACAAAAAAACCCAAACAAACCAACAAACCAGGCACCACAATGCAGGATTCACTTGGAACAGCAGTCATGGACAAAATCTGATAATAAGTGATGAGACCCTGAAGTAAGTCTATAAAAGTATGAAAAATGAAGAAAGATTAATATTCAGGGCAGAATACTGATTGGAAAGCCTCCACAAAAAGATAACAGGACTATTTTTAAAGCTGCATTTTACTTCTAGAGACACAGGGAGATGATTTAAAGAGGCTTTCATGCTGATTACTTTAGATAAAAATACAGCCTGTTCGAAGTTAGCCAACATGCCGGGTAGCCAAGTTGATGCAATGTGTTCCAGTATACTATGTGTCCATGGATATTCCGGAATATACTGTAGGTACAGCTGGGAAATCTCAGAGATACCCCTTTCCAGAATTGAGCTATTGGGTTATAAAAATATTTTCACATTTCCTGCAGATGGCTGGATTCTTTTCTTCACTCATAATTTTAATTCAGAATTCATTACGGACAGCTGCTGGCTCTGATAGAACCTAATTGCTCTTTTACTAGACTCAGCTGCAAGCAGTCAGATTTCCTTTTCCTTTGTAGAGTATATTATATATAAACATGGGCGGGGAGAAAAATAACCAATTAACTAAATACATATGGATAAAATGACTCACTAAGAGTGCTGATCAAATAATGTATCAAACTACAGCTTAGGTCAAAGGAAATTACAGGCCTTGTAGGACATGATAATATATATATGGAAATAATTATCAGCAGCAACATATTTGTAATTTGAGATAACACATGGGAAAGGCATTGCTTCTGTTAAAAAAAATCTTACAGAAAATTATTACAATTTAATAAGGGGTAGGTTATTTCACTAGTGAAAAATCATCAGTCTCCAGGAGACCTGCTCAACCGAAACCATTTGTTGGCCGAATACAAGTTAGGCCTCAGTATCTCCACTAGGCAACTTAGGAAGAAAACAGGGAATAATTCTGGAATTATTTTTACTGCCTCACCTCTTACTGGAAAAAAAAAAAAAAAAAAAAGAAAAAAAGACTGAGGAATAGTTACTAAGGCTACAGAAAAAGGGTACGGCACAAATGAAGGAGCAGGGAAGACCAGCAAAAAGACAAGGGATGTGAGGACTCCCATGCCATCTCTCTCCATATGACAAGTACTGAAGCAGGTTAGGATAATTTGCTGTTCTACTTTGCTACAGTGGATGAACTCAAAGGAAAGCTGTAGATGTGTAAAACAGAAAACAGCATTAGAGAATGTTCTTTTTTCTCCCTTAACCCAAAGACATTTAGTGAAATGAAGAGATACATGTTTAAAATAACAGTAAATAGGTATCCCCTAACATGATGTGAGAAACCACTTGTCAGAGAAAAATACTTAGAAAAGGAAAAAAAAAATCAAAGATAAGACTTTGGTTTTGTTCTTTAAAATGTGTGTACAATTATGAATATGAACAATAGAGTATCCAGCAGTTTCTCTAGGTAGCTGAAGGAATAATGAGGGAAAAGAGTAAAAATCCTCATGAAGTAGGGCTAAACTAAGTACTAACTCCTCCTGCCAGGGAGGAAACTTTACTGATATTTGTTGACATTGGAGTTTTATACTTTTCCCCTGAAAGTTCTGACATTTGCCATTGTCAGAGACAGGATACTGGCCTAGACAGACCATTGATCCTATCTAGTAATAGCATTCACTATGTTCCTTTACAGATTTCTGACTTCTACCAGAAACAAAATCTTGCCTTATGCAGTCATAGCAGCTTTTTAGGATTTCAAAAGATAATCCAGTCCTGAGTCACAGCAGTGGGGGTATAATCTCCTGAACCACAGGCTAAGTGCCAACTAAAGATGGCTTTATACACAGAGGACTGTTTTAATCAAAAAGACCACAAGTAGGTATTTTCCATTATTTGAACCTGCACGAAGAAATACTGCTATTATTTGTTATTTGTATGCTTTTGAGTTTTAATAATAGTTCCAGTGATACTTACTGAGGTTTATGTTTATAAACAACTGAAGCACGTACTGTACATACAGCAGCTTCAGTTCAAGTTTTAGGAAAGGCTGGTTTGCTGTGCAGAACTGCTTTCTACCTTAAGAAAAAAATTGAAAGTGTGTCAGCATCAGTTTGCTGGTGTTTGAAATCTCATGGAGAATTTCTAGATAATGTAGCATAGTATTTTCCTATTCAAACTAAAAATATCAAGATACCGTAGCCAATCTTTAAGGACCTTGCACACTGTCACATTAACTACTGTATGTTAATCCGTGTCATGGTCAGGCTTGCAGGTTTTCACATGTGAGCAGTTAAATTTAAGGAAACAAATTAAGAGACATAAGTAAGACCCAGACTGTCCTTAAGTTAATGAGTGATCAGTTGGGGAAGGTAACCGGCATCTTTGCATTCAAGATTATCCTAACTAATGATACTCAAATTTGAAACAGAGGAAAAGAATTCCAGGATTATCCATCCATCATTGGCTCTATCAGCATACAGATGGAGACTCTGCTTTTTGTCTGTATAACTGTATGAGCATCGTGCAGTAACTAGGTGAAAACTCTTGCATGTTCAGCATAAAACAGCTGGAAGCTGTTGGAATCTAAATTTTCACAACCTTGAAAGTTTTTATGGTGAGGATATGAAGGCAAGTCCCAACTCCTGTTCCTGTGTGATGTCACTCATTACACCCGTGATTATGAGGTAGTGTCTTGCTATACTGATAACCTTTCAATCAGTGTGCTGCCAGGACATCAGTCTGTCCCTGCCAGCTAGCATTTATCAACCTTTGTTCTAGACTCTTTGTCATTTTCTAGTAGATTCTACAATTCCAATAACTAAATGAAGACAGAACAACCATCCAAAAATTTCTAAATGAAGAGAATCCAGTTCCAGTCCCTTAAACAGAGATCAAGCTCCCAAGGTATCAAACTCTGCAAGCCTTGGTGTATTTTGTATAGGTACATGTAGAAATGAAATAGCCCCCAAGAAGAAAGGTATGGGCAGAAATGAAATGACTTCCAGTTAGTTACTCTGACTGCATGGTCAGAGTAACTGAGACCATCAGTACAAATAGAATACAATGAAAAACACAGACATTTACGTATTGCAGTATTTTTATATTAAGAGGAACTAAACTTCCTAAGCAGGGACACCAATTATGCATGATTTTAAAAAGAAAATCTAATAGCAGCCTTATTCCTCTCCCTTTGCTTTTTATTTGTGAACAAAGACTCTGAGAAAATAAGTTGTCTTAATGAAATATATGGTGACCTACAGCTGGAGAGGAAATAGTGTTTTTGTATATGGATTATACCCAGCACAGTCTAATACATAGTAGCAACCCAGTAGCTGATGGATAAAAACATGTGAGCAAAGCAGAGAAAATTTAGAATATTTGCAATATTAAAATGCTTGTCATACTAAAATGCCTTTACTATCTTTTCCTTTCCAAAGCTTTCAGCTGTCCAGGGAAGTTAAGAAAGATCCTGAGTTGTTCTCAGGTTAGAGAGAGGGAAGGGATGAGGAAGCTTTTAATATTTTTCAATCTCCTTTGAGAGATTTCTGAATATGTACTGGGGGAATTTTTTTTCCCCCACCGTGAAAAGGGATAGGCAGTCATCTGCAACCTACTCACTGCCAGGATTAGGAAACGAGCACTTGTGAGGCATGCGGCAAAAGTGGTAGGGAGGTTCAAATGATACAGAGGTGAAGTAAAACAATCCACTGGAAAATCATTGCCTTAGAGATATGTATTTATTTTTTTAATTTTGTTTTTTCTTCTGAAACACTGAACAAAAATTAGGAAAGTATTCTACTTTAAGAAATACAGGACTACATTGCATTTTGTTATTTTTGAAAACTAACTTGTTTTTACTGTGCTAACTGGCTATGTTAGTATGCTCAGACACGGATTTACTTAAAACAGTCACATTCTTCCAAACATCCAAGTTTTTCTGTTTGCAATAGCAGCATTAACAGTACCTGCCAAAACTTCACAAACTATCTTAAAGATATGCCTCTTGGTGCTGGTATTAAAAAGAGATTCAAACATATGGGATTGCACTTACATGTTAAGCCTTTATGTAGTGTTACTGAACCAACTACTAAAGTTTCTGTGATGTTTTGAAAACATAGTGGCATAAAGCTCCAAACACCCTCCGGTGCTATTTTATTGTGATCTGATTAGCACCTGTTTGCCTGCACTAATCCAACTTCAAACAAAAACGTGTGCTTTCCCCACTATCATTAGACCACACATTACAGCCTCACCAATGCAGAATCCTAGGGTTTAAGCCAGCATTTTTTTCATTAAATAAACCCTTTTCCTTAGTTCAGCTCTGCAAATTAAGGCAAGTCATGCAGAGACACCAGTTAGATTCTGTTATTACTCAACTTCTGTGCAAAGAGACTGAAAGGATACAGTCTTAAAATATAACAGCCTGTACATGAAAATGCATCTACCTTCATCAAGTATTTCAACCACCACAGAAAAATCTTCAGACAAGTTATTCTACATAAGCCAAGTCAAGATTTGAACACGTATTATCTACAAAAGTATCTACAAACAGGATGAAATTGCTAAATTTCTTTTATGTTATTAATTTTTTGCATCCAGCTTTACCTTTGATGTAACTGATTTCCTCTACCAAATCTCACACTTAAAATAATGATACTGCTGTCTTTGGGAGAAGGTAATTCAAACAAGGACCATGGAACATGGCGGTTTATAACAAATATGTTTCTAAATTTAACTTTATCTTGACTGGGCTTTGCTAAACTATCTTTCCTGGCGGATATAGACACAAAAGTATATTTTTTTCATGGAAAAAGATTGCAATGGTGTATGCATTTATACTATTACCACTACACCTTTTTCCTACAGGTAGTCCTACTAGAATATCTGATTACATAAATAAAAGAATCTGCATTTAGATTAGGCCTTGATGTTTCCTTTGGTGCTTCACAATCCTTTCAGCAATGAACTATGTTTTCTCCTTAAAAATAGTGTAGCTTTAATTATATTTTAATTATCTTTTCAAGTTAAAAATCTGTAAACTTTGCTGTAAAAGTTACAACTTTGACTGGCAGAATGTACATATGACTTTTCTCAACATGGTTTTGTCTTCTATATTAGATTCAAATTTGATACTGCAGTGGCAACAAAACTGTTATTTATGAAAAGCAGATGTGTAAATGACATGCAAAGACGTCTGTTGCACGGACATAGTAACAAATAATTACTAATATTATCATAAATTCTGACCATATAATTCTGTATTTTTCTTTGCTTCATCACAAAATATTTGTTAGCAAGACTTCCACTTGCATTTGTTTGACATGCATTTATCAGAACGTGTTTTATAAAGCCTAGTAATGTTGAATGGTAATACTCATATTATATTCACAGTTAATTTCACCGGTTAAGACTACGTATTTTTTTTCTGGTCACTGTTATGTGAATAGAATGCATTCAAATGTTTACAGGGTGGGTTCTTCAGTTGTCACTTGTTTTTACCTCAGACTTTTTCCCACTAAGCAGACTGTAAGTTATTAAATTCTTCATACACTCAACAAGCACTTCCTAGGAACAGGATATTAAACTAGCTTATCGGCTACCGAGGCTTTGATACAAATAGGTTTGGGGCCACACTTGTGAACCGCATCTCCAACTACCTTGATTCACTGTAGGATATACAGCCATATCCTAAAACCACCAAGCAAACTGGAAAACCCTCTTAATCTCTTAACATGAAGTGGACTGAAAGACAACTGTTGGTCAATATTAAGGTGGATGTGGAGAATGCAATAAGGAAAAGCTTGGGATAAACTTTTCACTTGCAATATCGACTTATAAATACAGAATAAACAGGGAGTTACTTTCCAAGGATCAAAATGCAGATAGCTGGATCTTTTATTTATTCCTCATCCAGGCAGGCTTTTACTGAGTGTTAACTTGAATCAAAAGTGAAAAAGAGCTCAGGTTTTGAGCATTAAGAAACACTGAGCTAAATTCACAGAAATATTATAGACAAAGACCTTCTCCCTGTACTTAGTTGCCTGCTAGCTTTTATTTTCAGTGTTTATGGGTTAAAAGCTTTGTGGAAAAATGTTTCTACAACTTCTTCATACTTAGTCTTTCTTTTTACCAAATAAATTTTGAAAGGTAAACCCCTTTGTATTTATACTTCTATAACATGACATTATTATAATTTCCTGAACTCTGATAGTTAAGTACTGGAAGAAACACAAAAGATGGTATCAATGCTATCTCAGATGTCTTACACTCCCCACTATGAATACCATGTTCTCTTTGGGGAGTAAACTCAGACTATTCCTTCAGTGGGGTATATTGGGAAAGCACTGCCTACCATAGGCAAAGGATACAAGATATAGTCTTGTATTATATTGTTTTGCTCTAGTGGAGAAAGTTTGAAATACTTTTAATACCTGAACGATGGTAGTACCTGAGCTTTAATGAAAAAGGGACTTAGGGAGTACTGAACACAAAATGGGACACAGTGACAGAAAAGATATGAACAAGGAAAAGAGGACTTTTTTAAAGGCTGCAAAGGAAGAAATTAAAAGCAAGAAGTTTGTCAAGAACACATAAAATACCTCAGTGGAAAAGTGTAGCTACTAGAAGGCAGTGAAAGGTGATGCATGACAAATATTGGCAGGAGAATGCTACCATTAGAATGGCTATCTTTCTTCAGTGAAAATACTAAGAAATGTAGGAACATATTTCACATTAAAATGGTTCAGCAATATGGTAAAAAACAGTGAAATGAGTTTGAGAAAACAGTGGAATTGAAGGACAGAAATGGAATATAATTAGAGGAGTCCATGGAATAAAGAGCGGTCCAGACACTGGAGAGAAAGAAATTGAAAAAAAGTGAAATGACTGCTGATGAGAAGCAAAGGAAAGAGTGGAATGGAGAAATTTACAAAGTGAGCAACAGACAATAGAGAAAAGAAAAAATTCAAGCAGATTCTAAAACTTGTTTACTTTTTCTGTTTTAACATAAAATGATTTTTTTCTGAGCTTGAAAGGAAACATTTAAGAACTAAACGTGAAAGTTTTTCATGCTGCTGAATGAAAGACGTATCTTTTAGCCTAGAAAAAATTGTGCTGATGCTCTGTCATTGTTCTTTTCCTGATTTTTTATACCAATTTAATAATGTCATATTCAAAATGATAAGGCAATACAAATCTCAAAATATAATGTTGCTACAATATGCCTGAAAAGAGATACCCACATTAACATTATTATTGTAAGGACTTTAGTAACTTTTTCTTGTTGGTCTACCAGTTAGATAATCAGTACATTAATATTTATGATTTAATGAGTACATTCATAAACTTTGGACTGTCCACTTGCTGCTACATGGCCAGCCACATGTAATTTTTAAACAGAGACATAAATTTGTAAATTTGCAAGAAATCTGGTTTCATTAGTTCTTCTGCTCAAAGACAAATTGTTGGGACTGAGATTTAAAAAGCTTGCTAAAATAATAGAATTTATGGAAGTCTGCTTTGTAGAGGATAGGTTGTATGAAATGCCTAAAATCTTAATGTTTCAAGAAGCTATACATAAGGCAAAGAGCTTCAACAAACTTGCTACCAGGACATGCATATTGTAGAGTAGCAGTAAAAAAATTAATAGTAAATTGGGACAAAAAGTCCCTCAACAGGCATCACATCATACTACCTAACCTGATTAGCACTTTCACTGAAATCTGCACACATAACCAATGACAAAGAGAAAATACTGACCTTGCAGTTCATCAATACCGCTGAGTGATAATGAGCTTTGTATTTTACTTCATTTTTTTTCCAATGACTTGCTGTATGACTCTTAACAACTAATTTAATTCATCTATTTTTGCACTAAGAGAATTTAGGTAATTATACTAACTTAACAGCTTTCCTCGAGTGGGAGGATTCATTTTTTCTATTAATTTTGGTTTTGATTTAGAGCATAACATCTTCACTGCTGAGCACCTTTGGAGGTATGCTCTATATGGATCAAGCTGATGAAATTACAGCTGAGGCAATCTATAATTCTAGGCAATATTCAAAATGTTTTAAGATCCTGTAAATCCAGGTACAAAAAGATTTGGTTCCATTCAGGAAATACTTTGCAAATTGTATAAATAGCTTTCTCTTATTATTTATATTTATTTCATATTCCTAACTGTGGTGTTTCAATAAACATTAAATATCTGTCTTCCATGTTCTCTGATCTTTCTGAACAGTCTGTGCCTTTCAACATTGAAGTCCTGCTTATTTTGTTTCCCTGTTGACTTTATTTTCCTGTCTCATTTACAAAAGCCTCTTTTGATCACTTTAAAAATGTTCAACTAACGAGCTTCCATGGCTGGCTTACCAATATGCAAGAGGCCAGAACTAGAGGAGGTGGTATGCTGTAATCTTTGTAGTTCCTATTCCTCAGTTTTTGGATGACAAAAGCAAGACTAGTTTCAAATATAGTAAGCATTTGTAGCTTCAGTGAACAGGGAGTAGTACCCTTTGGCCTTACTAACTGAAGGTATCCCCAAATGAAGTTCACAAAAATCAGTGATCTTAGGAGTTCCCTTTGAAAGGGGCAGGACAGTAAGCTATGTAAATGGTAACAACACAGCCCTGAAATGAAGGGAACCCATCTTACAGCTTGCTTCTATCAGAATTGGCACATATGTTCTGACAATGTTCTTATCAGTGTGATTCTAAGGCTTTCTTAAAGATGTACTCTTGTCAAAGATTTCCAAAGAATCCCCATCTCTTCATTTTCCATACTTCCAGAAATTTAAAAGGAGCTGATGTTTTCTTCATGAGAGCTTATTAATTCATACCTTATAATGCCGAAAGAGGTTTGCTACCTTGCAAACAGCATGGAGCACTCATTTCCCTGGAACTGAGCTCAGCTTGTTCCCCAGGTACATCCTTTGCAGTTCCTGCTCCTCAGTCCTAAACTGAGGATTTAACCTTGAATACAGATTAAGGTTTCTACTTATTTTCAATAAAAGTTGCCACTTATCTTTCTTAATTTTCATGTTCTTTACTTTCATACACAATAGAAGTAATAATTTCAAAAGCTGTTTCATTGCTCAAAATACACTTTCTTCAATATTCAGGTTCTTAAACCCTCACTATCCTCTTTCTTTTTCATGCCACTTTCTCAAAGCCATAGATACTTTTGTATTCTCCCTGCAGGCATTCTCCCTGTAGAGCTTCAGATATTCTGAAATTAATTCCTCTTGCTCAGACCAAAGAAAATAATTCTAGCCCATCCCAGTTAGCAGTGCCAGAGTCAGGTCTACGATTTGCAACACAACCATCTTTTTCTCTGACAGACTCAGAAATCTCTTTGAAATGTTTTCATCTGCAACAAACCAGCAGTAATCTTCACATAAGATGCTTTGAAAGAAATTCTGGGCTTACCTGCAATGTACAACCATAGGTCCAGCATCAGGAGGGTTGCAGGTCTTGACTCGTCGCAGGAAAGCTAAGAATGGTGTTGGGTGTTCCGGGACACCGTGGTCAGGCCAGGCAGTGAACTGGAATTGCCTCACTTCCCTTTTCTCACTTGAACCATTCTATGAAATTAAAAAACTTCATGAGAAAACTGCCACTTGATGTGATATTGGCACTTGTCAATGAAACAACTGCAGAAGCATATAGACCAGAGAAGTGTATTCAAATCACATTTGTGGCCAGAAACAAACAGAGCTTGGGGTATGGAGGGAAATGTTTCTTATAATCTAAACTGCAGGGTTCAAACAATGTAAGAGCTTTAACTATACTGCACAGTAATGCATCACAAGAAGTGCCAGAGCTGTAGCTAGCATTTCATTCAGTTAAATGTTTTTCACACGGAGAGCTCTTTATTAACTTACAAAACTCCACGCTGTAAGAAAAATAAACTCTGTCTGTAGAAGAAGTTTCATCATTCAGTGCTGCTAGGAGGAAAAGAGGGAGGAAAGTGGAAGGAGGGAAAGGGAAGAAAGGGAGAGAGGAAGTAAGGGAGAAAGGCAGGAAAGGCAGGAGGCAAAATAAAGAAGCAGGGCAGGGTGATAGGAGGGAGAGAGTGAGAGGAAGGAAGGAAGGAAGGAAGGAAGGAAGGAAGGAAGGAAGGAAGGAAGGAAGGAAGGAAGGAAGGAAGGAAGGAAGGAAGGAAGGAATTTAAATTTGAAAGTACATTGTAAGTACATGTAAGTGTATATACCTTGTAGAGTGCAAATGTACGAACACAGTACGTTGCCAACTCAACAGTGTCTAAAAGGGTCACTTGGATTAGTCCGTAAGTTTCTGTGCCTCTGCTTGGCCAGTACTGATCACACTTCACCTGCAGCGAAAAATATGTAATTATTTAATACATTTAAAACTGACATTTATTACAAGTCTCACCTACCACTGTAGGTTTTTTAAAGTACAGGGAGCTAGAATGTTCAACAACTGCTAAGGATCCAACACAAGAAATTTATTTTATCATCCACAAGAACTGATCATCTGGTAGTAGCTCTTTCCATAATGGGTATCTGTAAATTCAGTGGGCCAGATGATTAAGAAATACTAGTAGGTATAGATACACTAAAGAAAAAAAAAAAATCATGCTAGCTAAACATATGTCCTATATCTTCAATAACTCACCTTTCACGGTCCAGTATTTAATAACAATACTAATCCAGTAAAAGTAGATAGCCAATTTTTTGAATATTTGCCATATTTCATCTATTTCACATTAGCCCTCAAACACATATACTGTTGCTTGGATGTTAATATTTAGTTTGTATAAAAATATTTCAGTAAAACCCTGAATTTTTTGAGAAATAATTTTAGTACACAGATAAATGAAAGAGCATCAATAACTATTAAGTGCACTGTGAAAAAATATAATTTCCTTCTCAGATCAGTGTTACGAAGCACACAACAAAATTGTGTTCACAGCCATTTAAAAAACATAGTTTGATAGAGAGAGTTCATCCATCAAATTTTAAAAGACACAGGACACTTCATTCAGAGAAATCTCCATTTCAAAGCACAATAGTTTAGAATATTAATGAGCTGAAATAATTCTGTATAAGATGATGCATTAGAGAACCACATGTTTATCATCATTGCTGAGGTTCAATAATTTGTTTCAATTAAAAATTGTATTTATGATGAAAGTTACTATGAAAAAAGAAATACTGAACCCCTAAAACAGTCTGCAAACATGGTACAAAGTAGTATGGGGGTTAAATAATCAAAAATATTTTGCTTTCAGTGACTGATAGGTGAAACTGAGACAGTCTGTCTCAGTTCTATTTATAATACATTCTTATCAATCAGCCTTGCATATGGTACAGAAGTGTATTCTGAGTCCAGTAATAATACATTGCACTTGTTTAGTAAATGTCTTCATTAATCACTCTAAACCAGACTCATACCAAATTCAGTGAGAACAGAGCAAACTGTTAGAAACTACAAAAGCAGAATACTGCACAGTAGTTCTGACAAAAATGGAAATTACCATGCTAATCAAAAACTGATCATTCCTTGAAAATGGAAAATTAAGAAATGCATCTTTGAAAGTCATGTGTTCTTCCGGTTTCTCACTCTGCACAGTACTCATTGAAAAAGACTTTGCACACTTTCAACCTCCCCAGTCCCAAATAGCTTTTGCTTGCAGATCATTTTATTTTGAGGCTCATAGTTCACAGATCACTAACGGTTCACAAATCAGAGTCTGAGAACAAGTAATCTAGATAAAGAGGAGAAAAAATTCTAACCACAGAAGCAAGTGATGATCACTCATTAGAGGCAAAAAAACCTGAAACCATTTTTACGGGAGTTGATAGCTTAATTTATAGATAAGGAATTGGAACAAAGTAAGTAAAAATGTTTATTGATACTATGGTCTTAAAAAATGGGATTAATAGTGTATAAAATCCTCTTATTAAGAGGAATTAAGTAATTAATTCCTTGTACCATTTACTAAAATACTGAAAGAGTAAGTATTGCAGGTAGCTCACGAATATTGATGATTTATTTGCAAGACACCTAATACTAAAAAAAGCCACTATGAGCTTCTGCAAATCATATAGAAAGGTATATTTTCAATTGAGTTATTTCAATATAATTACTGTAAAGCTAGTTTCACTTTATCATTAATATAGACCCAGTGTAACCCGGGTCTATATTGGTTAACTGTATTTTAGACAAACAAGTTGTGGTTTATTATTTATTATTTATTAATTCCCATAGAATGACACAGATTTTTTCATGGAAAATGTTGATACATAATAGCTGCTGTTTGTAATCTTAGCAACTACAGGTTTAGTACAAACCTGTTTGGGTTTGAATGATTTTTTAAAAAAAGAATAAAAATGATAGACTACTCTATGTACTTTTAATAAAATGAATAGAAGAAATAAATATCTGGCTATGCCTTTCCATGTCTAAACATGTACCTTTCCTCTTTACCCTGCAGGTCCCACATATAAATTGTATGTTTGTAGAAGCAGTGCCAGTTTCCACAAAGCATGTCGGAAAAATTAACCAGCTTTCTCACTAGAAGGACTTTATAAAAACAACTTCCAAATGTAATAGAGAGGAATAAGTGTTCAACAGAAAAATTAAATGGTAAATCAGAACATAGTAGGTTACCAGCATCTTTGCAAACAACAGAAAATACTTGTTTTATTTTTATTTCGTATAGTAATCTAATGTATATATATACACACACACACATATATGTATATAGCATATACTCAGATTTAAAAACCTGTAGAAAATTGCTCCTTTTCAGTTAGGCTGGAAGAAAATAAATGTGCCTGCTCATTTAGGTACAGATTTTAGTTTTGTTTTTTGGTTTTTTTTTTTCCCCATTTATTAGTTTATCTATCATAAATGCCAATAATTTAAATTTTTTTCTAAAATACTTCCTGTGAGAGCTAGCTGATGCAGAGCACTGCTGCTGGAAGCAGACACTAACTGTTCAAAAATAAAAACAATCTGTAGACCAGTGTATATATTATTTGAAAGTGGAAACTGATGAAAATAAGTATCAAATTTTTAGAAAGAAAACGTGATTTTGGATTGATGTGGATTTGACCTTCTGGAAGAGCACATGAAGCATAAGTTGATGGAACTACATCTTTTATTCCTTTTGCCTCTTGATTTTTTTCAGAACAAGAGGTCTTCTTCAAAGATGTGCCCTTACCTGGCTCCTACACTCTCTTGCTCTGTGATCATAAACCTTACATTCCCAATACTCCTAACAATTTAGAGTCCAATTTATCTTTGTGAGAGATCAGAACAATGTTTTCTATTGGACTTCACCAGCACCAGAGAATCAGATAGTATAAGTCAATTGTTGAGACACTATTTTCTGAGACAGAGTTCTTGTTAAATGTTTTATTCTATGTTAAGGTCCCAGCCTTCAGCATTTAAAGTAAGTTCATTTTTCAGGGGTTACATACTAATATTTTTTTCTTCAGAAAAAAACCCCTCAAACCCCTTGAATCATCCAAAATTTAAAACTAAATATCAACAAGTAAATTTTGAGATTATTTGCCAAATGTTCTTTTTTTGCTTTAGCTCTTTGGTCTGTGTTTAATTTCCATGTAGGAAGGCCAATTTCTTCCTCACTTGTGTACACTGTTTGGAAAACAGATAACTTTAATGTGGTAAGGTATGGTGATGATAACATGCATCCTCCTTCAGAAATACAATTACAGGGTTTATTTATTTCCAGAGTTAGTTTGTAATATACTGTGGATTTGGTGAATCCACACAGCTTCCAGTCCCAAGGGCTGATCTTTTTCTCTGGAGACTATATTCCCCTGCACCCAGTGAGAGCTTTTCTGTGCCACTAACTGTACATGGTTACTGAAAACAGCTTTCATCAATAGTTCTCTACTGTTCACTAAAGATGGCAAAATGAACGAAACAGACACATGAGCATGAAAGAATTCATTTGTGATTTCAAAGAGTGTTTTTATAGAGAAATGACAAGCATACCTTTTACTGCTGCTTTCACTATCTCATGATCATAGGTTGCACACTGCCAAAACCACTGCAACTGATATCAGAGCAGGTCTCAAAAAAATACTAAATATATTATGAAATCTTTTAAGCACCACAGTAGTAGACATAGCTAGAAGACATAACTAATGATAGCCATATTCTCTTAACCTGTCCCTCAGACATACCCATTTTCTTCCTCTACATTTCTTCCACTCAGACCATGCAAATCCTTGCTCTTCATGGAAGGACGAGCACTCACTGAAAGCAAAGCTGCAAGAAAATGTAAATGCTTTTTTTCCATTAAAAATGAGAAGCTTGAGACCATTTCAGACTTGAGGGGTTTAAGTAGCTACAGAGAGTTCCTAAGAATATTCGTGGATATTCACACTTCAACTAGTCACAGACACTAGAAAAGGCACTGCCATGCATCAACAGAGCTGAAGGAACTGTATTTCCATATGAACATATGAATACAAAGATTCCTGACATTCAAGGGCAGAGAAATAATTTTCCAGTATAAAGTTCCATCATTCAGGCTGAAAAGCCCCTTCAGGTGATTCTTAACACATGAGCCAGCTGTTACAGTCCATCTAAGATTATGAGGACAAAATGTAGATCAGGAAAGAGACAGCAAACTAGTAATAGGCAGATTTGTATAGTACATTCCTTGCTGTAAGAACAGCATATGAATTTTGCTGAATGTGGAATAGGAAATAACAGCAGTATGTAACAAACTTCCTGCTCTGGTTTGCTTAATAATAACAACAGTCTTTTGCAGAAAAAAACCTTTTAACAACATTTTCAAATAGTCTTCCTTCAAAATTAAGTATTTCTACCATGATCTTGAATGATAATAATAATTATGCAATAAAAAGGTAGTGCCAGTTGTTGGCAATGAAAAATACCTCAAACCCTCTCTGGCTAGCTTAGTGCCTCAGACATTCCAGCTAATGTTCTATCTGCAAGCAGTTGTTACTCTGAAGCCATCTTCCTTTTTGCAACAATGCCTCGACACCTAAACATTAGGCTGATTTGAGGCTACAGATCGTAGGCACTGACACTAGTACGTAAGATTGTAATGCAAAGATTTAAAGAAAAAGAAAAGAAATTCAGAATAAAGAAACATATTTTTTAGGCCTTTTGGAACAAGATTTGGCCAAGTGTCACTCATTCACTTTGGTCTAACTCTAAATGACAGATTAAAAATATAAACTCCTATTCAGAATAAACTCCTATTCCTATTTCAGGCTGAAAATAAAACAGTTTGAAAGTTTAGATTTTGCTTTCAGAGAGGCACTGTATTTAACAAGATCCTAGATTCTGAAAGAAATGAGCACCCAGCCCCAGGTAGACAGATCCTTCTAAGTCTCTCTTTTGTATTCCCAAAACAATGAATCACTTCTGGAAATTTTGGTTCTTTGAATCCATTTTTTACTACAGAAAAAAGAACATTCGTATGCACTGGTCTCTAATAACGATCTATAGTAGATATGTACCTGTGAGTATGTAAAGGAAAAGATGTTGATTTTTAGCCTGGAGAAAAGGAGGCTGAGGGGACACTCTCTTGCTTACTACAACTACCTGAAAGGAGGTTGTAGCCAGGTGGGTGTTGGTCTCTTCTCCCAAGTAACTAGCAATAGGATGAGAGGAAATGGCCTCAAGTTGTGCCAGGGGAGGTTTAGACTGGATGTTAGGCAAAAATTCTTCACCGAAAGGGTTGTCAAGCATTGAAAGAGGCTGCCCAGGGAAGTGGTTGAGTCACCATCGCTGGAGGTATTTAAAAGACGGGTAGATGTGTAATTCTGTCTGAGGTCATAAGTACAGTAGCCTTGAAAAAGAAATTCCAAACAGGATTTGGAGACAATGTAAATGAACTTTAGGCTAACCAGTTCATAACAAACTTTAGTTCTCTAGTAAGTCTGCAAATCAAGCCTCTTTACACCCTTACTTTTTGAAATTTCTGAGATATGATTAGTAGGCTAACAGTTAATAGTGAAAGATAAATGATAACTAAAAAGATAACCCCCAAACTGTTTCCATTCTGATCCTTATGATAGTGTGTGGTATGGTTATTAAAACAAAAGGGAACAGATTTTAAAGGGAATCTTGGGCATATTTGAAATGTGTTTTCTAGCTTGTCTTTCATCTTCATCTATACAAGCCAAGAACCGTTCAAAATTATATTGCTCGCATTGATGTGAGATGCCCTTTTTAAACTCTTCCCAATAGCAGGGAAGGCAGAGTCTTAGTGAATTCATTTTGAAGGATGAGTCCGTCAAACAGTTAAGTACGGCAAGATTTTCCAAACAGGTCTTGAGAACGTTTATATGAATGGAACTGAGGGGAAAAGTGAATGGGCTGATTACTTTTTGCTTCATCCTCTTCCTGTACTCAAGCTGATCACTATGTGCAGTTCGAATAATTCCTTTACTGAACGAGATACTACATTACGATATGAAGACATACTGAAAAATTCAGCTTACTATTCAAGCACTCTAACAATGATTTTATACTGCCTCTACAAGAGTCCTATCTCTTTTAGCTGATATGAATACTATATAATAAATCAGTGAAACAAAATAATTAAAAGAATGAAACATCAGAGCAACAAAATTCTATTATTATGGTTTTGGTTCACCTGAAAGCCAGAAGCAAATGGAAAATAGGAAAAGCTTTGTTAATGACAGAAAACGTAAATCATAATATTCTCTTTCATAGACACCTGTCTGAAGAACTTAAATTTTCCAGCTGTATTTCTCACCATAAAGGAGAACTGGTCTTGAGTCTTTCATCAGAATCTGCTTAACAAGGATGTGTGGTGTTATTTTCCCTAAACAATACTAAATTCATTCACTGACCTTTTCAAGCCTGAAATTCCTTTGAAGAACTCCCTGCACTGAAGTAATAGGTTGCAGTGTTAAATCAAACATGAAATAATCATTAAATTTTGAAAACAAATATGCAGAATATTTAATTTTGCAAGGAAAACTTCTGATTCAAAATGCCAATGGACATTCTCTACATCAGGCATAGTCCCTCTGTCTGTATGAAAAGAAGAATTATATGAGGTAGTAATGTATGTCTTACCTCAAGCACAAAGCAAATGAATTAAGTAAATAAAGTCAAATTACAGACTTAGAATACAGTTTTGACTAAACCGCTTGCTATTCACTTGCCTCAGGGAAATGGTATTTTTGAGAAAACTATCGGTTTACCCTAAAAGCTAAGAGAAATCACTTCATTTATGGACACAGAATCATAACACAAAAAACTGGATGATGGCTTTGAAAAATACTTGTCGCAGTACCAGGCATTGCCATATAATTTCAGGTAAGGCTCTGGTGTAAACAGTTCCTGAAAGCTTACAGTGAAAGAAACTGCACAAAATATCCTGCAGAGTTTGCTCCATTCATGACATTACATTGTGGATGTTCTTTAACAGTTTAACATAAATCACCTTTGCTGCAAAGTTGATTTCTTCCTCCTAGAGCCCCACGGGCAGGGAATATGGTTGATTGCCATGAAATTTTGAACAGCCTTTCACATGCTGGAAGACTATTATGTTTTCCTTCACTCTCTTATATATAAACCAAATCTAATTCTTTCTGACTTTCCCCATACATCATTTCTCCAACCTCTGATCATTATTGTTCTCTTCTAGATTCTCTGTAATTTACCAACATCTTTTCACATGGGACATTCATGCTGTATGTCCTCAACTCCAGATGTGTATAAGCTGAAATAAACAGGCATGGCATGCCAAAACTACTTTTGGCCTGTGTAGTGGCGTTACAGCATTTCTTTTCACACAAAATTAACCCTGCTTACAGTATGGCATTTCCACAGCTATTTTGCTGGGTGACATAATAGTCTGAGTTTTAGCTGAGGCACCTCGTCACAGCGCTTCTACCTGTAACATTGTCCAGGTTTTCGGCTGGGATAGAGTTAATTTTCACCAGAAGCTGGGAGGGACACAGCCAGGACAGGCAACTCAAACTAGCCAACGGGCTATTCCATATCATATGATGTCATGCTCAGTATATAAAAGGGGCTGGCTGGGGAGGAGGGGCCACTGCTTGGGTACGGGTTGGGCATTGGGTTGGGTGAGCAAATTGCACTGTGTATCACCCGCTTTGTATATTCTAAGTATTTTTGCTGTTATTTTCCTCTCCCTTTGCTGTCCTACTAAACTGTCCTTATCTCAACCCACGAGGTTTACCTTTTTCTTCTGATTCTCCTCCCCACCCCACTGTGGGGGAGGAGTGAGCGAGTGGCCACCTGGTGCTTAGCTGCCAGCTGGGGCTGAACCATGACAAACGTTTCTAGAAAAAGAAACTTTAAGCTTTATTGGTGGATGCAGACTATGTTAGTGCACATCTCGGATTAGATTCTTACTTGAATTAAGCACCTATGACTGACTGCATTTAAGTTAGTTGAGCATGTCCCTGCCCTTGCGCCTCTGAGAACCCTTCCATAATCAACAGCCATATGGTTGAATTTTACAATTCTGACATGGTAACTGGTGACTCCAGCTTGTACAAAGGTGTGGGAATTCCTGGACTGTGGCCACCACATTCTGTTACAGTGGGGAAAAAAAACCCCAGTACAAACCTACACATTTTTATTTTTATTTTTGTAAGTCTGGTGAACACACGGTCTACTTGACTTTGGATTTTTCTTTTTTTTTGCCATCTCTCTCATTCATTCTTCTTCTGACTCATATCTTAGTATGCCTAGAGCACTAAAGAAGTGAAATAAAATTCTGATAGTACATTATTGATATAGAAGTTATTCATTTTGTTTGCCATTAAAATTAGGGCATGAATAATGACAAAACTGCACATTTAATTCTTCTTTAGTAAAACAATACAATTCAGTATGCAAGAATGCCATTTGCAACACCTGTCCTGTCTGCTAATATGTCTGCTGGGAGAGCTGTTAACTTACCTCTTAACAGATAAAGTCAGGGTTATTTTTCCAGTTGCTGCAAAATGTAGCTAAAATTTTTATTTATATTTTCCTATGTTTAAATATATATTTCAGAACTTTAAAAAAACCCCAACATTTTTACATACTTGTGCTCCGCAATACAGTGCAGCTTTTATGCACAAATCAATTACGTTTTGTTTAAATACAGTTGAATACAGGTGCACTTGGGACCATATTGATATAATCTGTAATGACTTGTTAAGTGCACATATTGATGACTTTTCTACTCATATTAGTGAAAATGTCTTATTGTCACTTATTTTTGATCCAGTATTTTGACAGGTAACAGCTGCAGTATTACCTGTCAAAACATACTTAGGAGGAAAGATCTGAAATTTGCTGCTGAAGCCCCGCACAACAAATGGAAAACTGTCTCAATCACAATCACATAAAACTCTGCTTCACAGCCTGCATTTGTCTGAAGGATCTTCATGCATTTCATACAGACAAGAAAACAATGTCCTTAGTTTTCTTTGCTTATACTTACTGTTTTGCATGTACTATTGCTTTGCCTTAGCTATGAGGTCAGCTACATGAAATAGCAGTGACTACTCTAACATCAACAAATGAAGATTCATTAAAAATGTTAACAATTTGTCCATTTGCAGTAGAAAAACTCAGGGTTCTTCCCAGACCTGCCTTTATGGTTTTCGTGCCTATAGCAAGATGTAGAAATTTTTGGTGGCCAGAAGTTTGTTTCAAAGCTATTCTTAATAAAGGGTCTCAAGGTACAATCACACTTTCCACTGTGCTTATTCAAATGGCTTGAATCTGAAAAAAGCTTCCCTGATTTAATTTAATATATCCCACTCCTTCAAAAAAAATCGCAAACCTACCAAACAAAATGAAACCCCCAAAATTATTTTACTCCAATTTCCACCAAGACATACATCTTCATCTACTTGACGCTGTCACCCAATCTCCATTTTTCTAACACATGGGATAGTCTCTACATCTATAAGAAGTGATTTGAAAGACTCAGATGGAATGTTGTGATTTGAGGAGACTCAGACCCATTACATGACAGCTGTAACAACAGAAGTACAAATTTAGCATTGCAGCAACCTCAGGAAAAGTCCGCCTGGCTTTTGCCAGGACAGTGCCAGCTTTCCTGACTCTCTCAGGTATTAGTTGAGAGAAGCTAAGTCCTGGGACTTTTAACTATCCTTAGATGTTCTTATGGAACTGAAACAGGACACATGCAAATAGTCCCACATATTTCAATATTGGGCAACAAAATCTGAGACAGGATTCTTGACTTTTCTACTGGGTTTGTTTCTACCTCCCCCTTCCCAGCAATTCAAGATGTTAAACTTTGACAAACCAAGATGATTATTCCATGCTTATTTTTTTATATATTCTTGGCTTATAATATTGATGATGATATCCACTTCCTGACAGTCAAATGTCTGGATCAGGCTAGCAGAATGCCACAAATATAGTTTCCTCATGCATTCACTTAATGATTAGCAAATTTGAAAGAAGCTGACAGTATCAGTATGAAAACTAAAGCATTCCTCATCAGTACAGAATTTCAGGATCTGGCTCATATTGGAATAATTGCTAGGTTCATTATATTGTCATTTAACATTGACCTGATTGGTGTGTTTTGACAGAAGATTCTAATCCTAGGCACTATGGTCCCACCATAGAAAATGCTGCCAATGAGGTTAAGAAGGGAGGTAAGTATTTTCTATCAGTTCCAAAACAACATAGTAAGTATATTCAAAATAAAGAATTACATAGCAAAGAAAGAAAGGATTAAATTATCTTTCAAGTGGAGGATCCACAACAGTATCTTACCCTGAAACAGGAGGCAGGACAAAGTGTTTCCTGTTTGAGGTGATATCTTTTACTATAAAGTGAGATTCTCTGACTTCGTCTGATCATTCACATCATTCACTACAGCACATGAGTTTTCAGAACATTCAATTAATCCAGAAGATTTAAAAAAAAAAAAAGAAAAAAAGAAAAATCTGTACTTCTGGGGAGAAGGGGAAGACAGAGAAGTGGTGAAGAGAGGTATCACACGTTAGTGCTTTACAGCTTTCCTTAGTGTAACACACAACTGCTTTTTTAAATCTCTAATTGCCACCTTCAAAATTGTTCTTTTATTTAATTTAGATTAAACTCGTGTATGTGATAAATAGGCTACTAACGCTGTTCCAGGCACTGCCAGTGTCTATAATCCTTTTTGATAAGAATTATGTGCATGGTAGCTGAATGATGGGACTGACTTTCTCTCTCTCTAGTCTGGTTTAGGTCAAGTAAGATTCAGGTGATGACATTTCATATGAAACCAACAAAGTGTGAAAGGTTATAAGTGAAAAAGCTTCTCTTTTCCTGCAGCTTCCTTTTAGGCAAACAAATGAATAATGAATTCACTGTAACATCTTCATTTGAGGTACTCAGCTGTAAAATATGTACATTCTCAAAGCTGAAGTTACTCAGAAATCTAACACATGCTAATGAAACAACTTTGTTTCTGCAGATGCAATTAAAATTTCCATCTTTATCTATGCAGTCCAGGTTAAAAAGCCTGATATCAAGCTGCAGGACTACATAATGAAAAAAGCAAGCTACACAGAAATGCCAACAGGAGATGGAAAGTAGATGAAGTCCCAGAGAGAAATGATCTTGCCTTGCAGCAGGAATAATGATCAGGCGGCCAAGACACAAAAGCAATCAAAAAAGAATCAAAGGAAAAAGAGAAACAAAATTAACAAAGATCTTAATCTCTAATGGTATGTAAGAGTGTTTGTATTTCGTGTTTGAAATTTCACTTGGTCTGCTGCTATAAGGATATGCTATATAAAATGATAGCGTAAGAAAAAACAACAATGAAATACTGTCATCGTGTTCTTTTCCCACACAGGGATTACCACTGCTGCCTCCGCATCAATACCATTAATTACATTACATGTAGCTACTGTATTAGGAGAAGAGGTAACTGGTATGCTATATTCACAGAGGTGCAGAGTCTAAGACTGGAGCTGAATTACATACTGGATACATGGTGTCTAACACTATGCATTGAGTGCATCAAACTCACTTGACCTATGAACACAGAATGAGCTAAATTATGCACAAAAAAATACACAAACAGAAGCATTGAATGCACAGACAAGCCATTGACTATATTATCTGGTCTCTCAGGGAATGTATTGCTGCTGAATGCTAATCACTTCTGGAGGTGATTACTATTCTGATCAGTGTTTTTTTAGGGTGCAGTCAGCAAAGGCTAGAGTTAGCTTAAAACTCTGCTAAGCAATTATTGGAGAGAATGAGTGGAATTTCATTTAGTTACATCAAAACACCTTTCTAGACAGTGGCTGTCTCTGGCCTGCAGTATTAAGATAAACGCTCAAGTATTTAAGTGCACCTTCTGCAATGGGCTGCTTATGAGGATCAGATTTTTTCTTAGCATTGATGCTATTTAGCAGCAACTTTATTATATAAGAAGCAATTAGTGAAGAAATGGGTAAAATTTAATTTCCTTAATTCCAAACAACTGCCAGTGCCTAGACTAGACAAGGCCTGTAGACTCAAGATAAAATGAAAATTTCTGATAAAATTACCCTCTGCTATGTACTAATTGCCATCAGGTATGTACAGGCAGTGGTGTTAATGTAGGTTGAATTTACATGTGGAAAGTAATTCTATAATTAGAATGCTATACATTGCTTGAACTGCAAAAAACCTACTCTATTTTTAAAAAGTGATGAAATGGTAAAAGAATAATTTTATATATGTACTTCGCTAAGCCTCCAGAAAGGAATGACTGTTGCCAAGAGGTTCAAAAAGTTATGTATTCATTGCAATTACATGTATGGCACATGAAAAAAATATCAATGCCAACACAGTACAGCATTAGTCTTTACAGTGCATTCTTCCCTGTTCCAAGCTTACACATGCATGAACATTTTCATTTTGAAATGGAGCTCATCCATGAGTTACTGAAATATCAGCTATGATCCAGTTACCTCCATAAGATACTTTTTACTGATTTAAAAGCTTTTCTGGATGATAAATCTCCTCTCCTCCTCCCCAGGCTCTTTTTCTTATTCTGAACTGTTCTTGATCCTCTGTAGTCATGGCATTTTTTAACATGTTGCACAGTGCCCTAGGTAACAGAGATTTTTGTATTGCTAAGGGCCTTCTACCTGCAATCCTGCAGCCTGCCTCCCACTTGCAGCTCCCTACCCCTTCACAGAAGCTCCCAGGACAGTGTAGCCCAGAACACCTGTGGCAGTATTTTTCCTGTGACACTCTTGTCTGTTATTTATCTCCTGGACTTATACTTGAAAACCCTTATACTGTTGCTAAGGGAGGAAGCAATTGCCACTGATGTTAGAATCACCCTTTCTTTCTCCCCCTTCCTGATTTCTACCTTTGGATGTAGCTTCTGGTTTACACTACAGGACTCATTAACGAGTTTGCAGAAAGCTCAGCAATGAACCAGCTGTGACACCTTTCACAGTCCATGTGTGCTCCCATCAACGATAACAACATCATAAGCAGGAACAGCCCATGAGAAGTTTGAGTACGTCTTGACATAAAACGGAGTGATTGTGGGAAAAGTACAATGGGAGAACCACCTGCTCTACTGGAGAGGATACTGAGGGCTGGGCACTCACTTCTTTTTCTCAATGGCCACTGGGAAGGTTTTTCCCTTTTCTTTTTCTCACCATCCTTCTCTTATTTTTTTCCTTTCACTCCTTTCCCCTCAACAATATTCACCACTAGAATTGATGAATGCCATTAAATACGAACCTGCTAGTAAATCTCCATGCAACACACAGTGCTCTGTTACTACTCTTCCCATCACTTTCCTTGTTATGTAACAAAAAAGTATTAGTACTTTTGATTTCTTTTCCAAATATAGCACACATTAACCACTTCTATTATTAGACTAGTATCCTTATGTTTTAGTCCTTTGCTTTCCTAACTTTACTCTGACCTATAAAATTGAATTTGAAATATCAGAGATAATTTTGTATTTTATTACCACGTATGCTGTTGTAGAGTTTTCCTAGCACCCAGCAGGTGCTAGGAAAAAACATTCTCATGTTTCTTAAGCAAATCCAAATCCTCACTAATCTTAACTAATGTTTAATCTATACCACGTAAAACTGAAAACTGAATGCTGTTGACATACATTAACTTCCTCATAACAGGATGATACAATCGTATTCTTGGTACTACAGAGAAAGTAACATTTTAATTCACCTCCTAATATTTTCAGTATGATTGAAACAGAAAAAAAATAAATCACTGTGGATCAAGAGATTTCAAGTTTTTCAGAGTATAAAAGAACCTACGAAATAAGCGGTGTGACTTAGGAGTTTCATAGTAGAACTAACATTTCCTATATAAGTGATTTTCATAGTATAGACACTTTTAACTGATGGCAACCTGAAAAAAAAAAATCAATTCTTGTGCATATACAGGAGGCAGACAAACATACATGAAAGAAACAAAAATCTTATCTAAGTTATTATTAAGGTACAGTATTATTAACATTGTATTTTTCTGTATATTGATATGCTTTCCTTACCCTGGACCTCTCCTCTAGCTTTGTCATCATGACGACAGTTGCACCCCGTTGCTCCCACATCATTCTCCAGAAGTCACCAAAGGTTTCTGGCAATGCCCCTTGTGTTGCTATATAGGCATTCTGCTTTCTGTATCCATCTATGTAGTTGGCATTGATATAGTCACTACCTGGTATGCCTGCAAAGAGAGAAGAGTGAAAACACAGGGCAGCAGTTCTGTGTTGTCCTATTGTACAAGGGCTAAAAAATCCTGTGATGCAGCTGGATCAGTGAGTCCTGGCTTGCTGCATGCCAAGTAGTACACGGGTACTTGCAAGTGAGTGTATGCCATTTGTGGAGCCGAGGGGTATGATAGCCCCTCTGGGAATAACCATTCTTTTGAAACAAAGGACCTAGTCTGATAAGGAAGTATAAAAGAAGCCTGAAAATCTGTAGCAGATGGAGAGACCTGGGAGTGGAAACACCAGCATTTAAAAGCTTATTTCTTTTAAATATAGAAAAAGGGTTAATATTGTCAGACTATTAATATTACTGCTACATTCTTTTTCCCCATTAAATGGGAAGCTAACTACAACCTATGCTATGTAAGTCAGGTTTAAGAAACAGTGGCATCTGCTATATGGTGTGTGCATGAAATAAAGACCTTTGCAAGTCTCAGTAAAAGTGAAATGCATGATAAGAAGGCAAAATCCAAGACTTGTGGGCACATTGGACCTACACTGTCAATTGCTTGAGGCTCAGGTATTTTGGACAAGACTTAGAGAGGGACTTTGGGTGTGTCTACAAGACACATGTCGATGCTTTGAGGTAGATGGCAGGGAGCCAGCTCCGACCTGGAATCTGTTTAAATAAGGGTGTGCAGTGCCATGTCTGTACTGAGAGCTGGACCATAACATGCTGCCTGCCAAGGCCAAGGAGTCGTATTGGCTCTAGTGAAGATCATGTTACTAGCCTGAACTAATGAGGCAGCCATCCTCACAGAAAGGGGTAAATATGGACATACGGGTCTCAGTCCCATCCCTCCTGGATTCAGCAGTGCAGTGTCCAGTTTTTAACTCAGACTACGTGCCTCTGGGAAGACAAAGCACGGCAGGCATCAGTTTTGATGTCACTGCTGATTTTTTAACTGATAACTTGAGGAAGAAGAGATACTCATGTGAGATCTCAGTGCTAGAGGGATGGCAAAGCAGTCTTTCTCACATTACTGCAGTGTTGAACATGGAGTGTTCCCCAGAAGAGTTAGCTGTAATACAGGACTGTGCATCGTAATAAAACGATACAAAAAGCTTGTTAAAGGAAGTAACAGAAGTTAATTATTCTTTGAGCAGAAATGAATGATTTACGTTTACACGGACAATCTGCCATCCCAAAGTCAACAACCTCAGGATGCAGTGCAGGTTCCACAAGGTTTCAAAAGAGAGTCAGGGTGATACAAGCTCCCTGGCTTACTCTAAAGCTGTGACTGTTTTCACTCCACAAAGCAACAGGGTTGAATTTCTTTGGCTATGAAACACAATAAATTATCAAATATGTTTAAAGAAATGTTTCTTATGCTTTCTGCCAGAAACTGAACCTCCATATCTATTCTGATGTGTTATCTCCTGCCAGTGATGCCAAACCAGGAATTGTCATGGCCACGCTCCTCTCTTTCCTGACAACCAGTGACATACATCTGAAAATGTCTTCCAAAATAATCTGAATTTGAATGGAAAGTAGAGGTATCTCTTTAACACTTTTTGTTTGTTTGGTTGGTTTTAGCTACAATATGAAGAGCTTCTCCATTCATTCTGGGTGAGCTTAGTGTTGCATTCCATTACTTACTCAATAATGAACAAAACCACTGATTAACTGTGACCCGTATTAAGACCCAAGATAATATTGAAATGATTCAGATTATGGGTTACTGCAGCTGTAGGCTGGCATAAAATTTTGCCTTTATACCCAAGAAAACTTAATAGATTTTCTTGGTTTATATGTTCAAATTATATTTAAACACAAATTTGAATTTGATTTGACTTTCTGTACAATTAAAAGAAAAATATGACAAAATATTTTAGAGAAGGAAAGAGTTTGTAACTTCAGGGGAACAAGAGAGGCAGCAAATCGCACTCCTCAGGCAAGATGCATGGATGGACAGAGGAAAACTGGTTGACTATGATTAGAACTGATTAAAAGTCTCTTCTGGGAGAAACAAAAGAAATAAAAAAAAACTTTTTAGACTGCATAGTCTACAGCTGAAAAGCATGATTTCCCTCCATGAAAGGCAGAAACTGGAGTTCAAAACCTTCACACTAGTAGAGTTCAAACTTTTTTACATGACACTTCTTATTGTGGATATTGGAATTAATGACTTAGAAAATACAATTGCTAGGCACAATGCTGTATTTTCTTCCTTTATCAAGGTAATAAAACATTTTTGCACAAAACAGATGAGAAAGAAAAATGAAGCCAACAGGAGAAATCTACACCAACTGGGTATTATTACCAAAGGAACTGAGAAAGCTGGTAAGAAATGTTTTCTGCATAAATTAGAATTATATTATGATGTCTGGTATCATACTTTGAAGCATATGTTATAAATAAAAGCCTGAGGGAAAAATGAAAAAGAAAAACAACACTTTGTAAAGTGGTTAAATGATCTCCTGGGAAAGCTGTCCTTTGGAGCTGATATTGCACAAACTCAGCGTGAAAATTAAGCATGAGAAGTATTGCAAATTATGTACTAAAGAATGACCTTTACAAATCTTAGCAGCCAATCCTAGTACCTGATGTAAAAAAAAAATCCACAATGTCTAAAATTGTAAATACTCTTTCTACTTACTAGCTTGTATTAAATTTATCAATCATATTAATAAATCATATTAAAAAAGTAACTTCTAAATTAAACAAAATTCTAATTCTTTAAATTTGAAAGAAGAAAAGATAGTTTCCAGATTATACCTTTCTTGATCATAGATGCAAGGAAGATAGAATTAAGATTAACAATTACTGATATTTGCAAAGAGAATTTCTTCCCAGCTAGCTTAAAGCAGAAATTTCCACTCTATTTCTCTACTTGGCTTTTATCAGGAAGACACCAAAAATCCTGTATATTCTTTAGCCAGAAAAATCCTTTTACAAGGCAACTTAGCCTGATGGTGCATGAAGAGGATGTGGCTGGGACATGGACAGGAGAGTCTGTTTACTACAGGACCAGAGCAACTGTTAGTGACAACTAACGCAGTTTTGGGAAAGACTAGGCGCTGCGGCTCCATCACTGTGCACTGCAAGATTTTCATCAAGGGTTTATCTCTAGCAGAATACAGTATATGGTTATATCACTACTGAGATCAAAAGAACAATAGGATTCACAATGCTCAGCTCCATTGTCTTTCTCACCCACAGTATCCATTGTTTCTTTTGTTCTCCATCCATTTTCATAGTCCCTTCAAGTATCATATTTCTCACACTGAGTCTCTTTTCATCACTGTTTTCATGCATGACCTCAGTTTCACATCCTATTCCAAAATCCTTTTGTACTCTGTAATACCATTTTCCCACTCTCACTTTCTATCTCACACTTTGCCACACCAGTTTTTGCTTCATCAGCTACGTCCTTACAATGCATAAACTTAAAGCCCTCTAGGGAAGATGCCTTATCATAAGAAGCCTAATGAAGTGTATGTCATTTAAAAATAACATACACAAAACCTGAACAACTGTAAATATCTACACTGACCAAGCAGAAATAATTATCAAAGGCAAATGAATCTAAATATTAAAATGCCACTTTCTGCAATGACTTTTCTGGCCATAATCTCATTCTGAGGTGAGAAAGCTGAACAATTCTCTGTCAAGTCTAATAGTGCAAAAGCAATCAAATGACAACTAGTTTGACTGCAGTACAATGAAATCCTGCAAACCTTTGTTAGCTGCCACAGCTTGAAGGCAACATACCCACAAGCACAGCAGCAATTGCCATCATTACTTAAATTTGGGTTTAATAGTTAAGAGAGGTCAGTTGTTCTGTAAAAACATGGGTCAAGAAGGGGACAAAGCAGCCAAATTCTGCGTTCAGTGATATTGATATGAACCTTAACTAAGTTTATTGGCATCAGTGTGGTTTACTGCAGACTTAGGATGGCATACCTGAAGCACAAATTTAGGTTAATCCATGTAGTATAACCTGACTTTTAAAAGTTTCATGAAGGTGGAGACACAGTTTCTGCACAAAAAGTCAGCTAAAGACTAAGCTTTCAGTTCGTAATTCTACTGTAACTATTCTCTAGTAGCCTTTTCAACTATGATGATGAATGACCAGAGTCTGCAATCTCCTTATTCTGTCAGACAGGAATCAAGCACAACGGGGTAAGAATCAGATGAGTAGTTGAGCATAAAAGACATCCCATTTTCAAATATCTCAAGAGAACAAAGCAGTCCAGATTTTACTGAGTAAGAGTGAATGAGCAATGAAACAAAATTAGCCAATGCCACAATTAAAGTGCAAAAGATTTTAAAAAATGGAATCTATAGCTCCTGATTTGTGCTGAGACTGTACTCATAAAGTGAGATAACAGTACAGCTTGCTGCAACATACAGTCGGATCCACAAGGCTAACAATGTAGACCTCAGAATAATTGACTTGATTTCCTGAAGACAGTTATAATCTTAAATAGCTTTAATTAGACTTCACATTTTATTCACAAACTGAAATCAAATAATTAAATTATTTCAAGCCTTTACAAAGTCTAAGTACTGAACAGCCTTTCTATTTAAAACAAATTAAACCATAAACCTTTGTTTCTGTGCTGCTTCCCTAAGAGATGTGCTGTTAGTCATAAGAAGAGTGTGAAGTAATAGGATTAAATTCTGTCATGCTTGTAAACAAGTTAGAAAAATGTAATGATGAACTCAAAATGCTGATGAAGGTGTACTATTGATTTAAATGAATGACTGATGTTTTGAACTATGTCAGGGCAAAAATGAACCCAGGCAACTACTAGGTGCCAGTAACAGCTGTTTATGTGGAAGTTTTTGTAACATAAAATCTATGTAGTTAAGGATATTATCAAATTCAAATGGTCTAAGCACAAATCCGTACTGTAAGAACTCACTGAAAAATTAAGCAGCACAAGACCAATGAAGATATTTGTAGTAATGAACACTGGTAATGAAAGCTTTTTACAAAGACTGAAGAAAATTCACCTCATATCATCTTAACAATGTAAGGTAAGAAGGAAAAAGATATGTCAGAAGAAGAAAACCTGTAGATTGCTGGAGTGTGGATGAGTTTGGTGAAGAGGGAAAGGATGAAAGATATGGAGTCTCGAAATGTTGAATTGTGGAGAATTATGGAAAGAAGGCAATGTCAAAAAGTGGTGGGCAGAAGATGTACAACTAAGTAGGGCAAAGGGATTGTGTAGAGGACAGAAGACAAACATTTGAAAGGAAAATAAAAAGCTGAGAAAAATAAAGTTCAAATGTAGGGATGGAAACTAAAAACTAGGAACTGTAGAAGATCTGTAGGCAAGATGAGAAACTTGGAAGGTGAATTGCAAAAAAACAGGCTGAGAAACAGGAGCAACTCTGTTAAGAAAAAGAAAGGAAGCTTGGATTTGTGTTATTTTGTTTTGTTTTAAAAGTTGGCTAGTTTTAAGAAAGGATACAGAATGCAAGTAACTCGATTGTTCAGTGCAGTTACTCAGAGACACACTGGCTACAATATATTGAGATAGTAGTCTGCTGCATGATAGTGCAAATCAGATATAGAAATCCAACATGAAGTTATCACGCTGTGATTACTTTACAGCTATCTGAAACTTGATTTAGTGATTCTCCAACTCTTTTAAGACTGAGTAACACCAAAGTTACCTATCAAAGGAGTCTTTCTTTGGATAGAAATATTCACTTATACTTCTAAGGGCTGATGAATGCTTCTACTAATATGAATGAAATGATTTCTGGTTTGATAATTCCCACAAAAAACAGTTTCAATATGAATGTGCACAGTAAATTGTGAGGTGCCAAATCTTCATTACCCACTCAAGCACAAAGCCACTGGATGTTTTGCTGAAGCTTTCCCCGATGGACAGTGTGGGTATGTAGACAGGAAAAAGTCAGAATTGTTCTATGCTGATTTCAAGGGTATCAAGAATAACACCATTTTTGTGGTTAATTTACAAGTATAACAGCATAAGTAGATCCATAGACCAAAATTATTATACACCTACAACTTGAGATAGCCATCATGAAGTCTACTTTATGAAGTCTAATTCATAGAGACTTCTACACCATGAAGTCTACTTCATTGATTCATTGATCTTTCTGTACCCTGTTACCTCATCACTGAAATACTTTTGTTGGTTTTAAGGCACTTCAGGCTTGCAATGGGAAGGGGCATACAATTACTCTGTGTGTGTAAATATATATTGTTAGCACAATGCAACACAAATGCAATGTGAGAGAGTGGAAATAATAATTTGTATATTCCGTGACTATTCAGTAGATGTTCAAGAATTTACATTGATCAGAATAATTCTTAAATCTAAAGATGACAGCCTACATACTGAATGATACTTTACCAATAGCTGATGTGTTGGGTTTGCGTGGCAAGGTTTTGGTAGCGGGGGGGCTACAGGGGTGGCTTCTGTGAGAAGCTGCTAGAAGCTTCCCCTGTGTCTGATAGAGCCAATGCCAGCCGGCTCCAAGACGGACCCGCCGCTGGCCAAGACCAAGCCAGTCAGCACCTCTGTGATAACATATTTAAGAAAGAGAAAAAAAACAGTTAGAGAGCGCTTTTGCAGCCAGAGAGAGGAGTGAGAAGATGTAAGAACATCTGCAGACACCAAGGTCAGTGCAGAAGGAGGGGGAGGAGGTGCTCCAGGCGCCGGAGCTGAGATCCCCCTATAGCCTGTGGAGGAAGACCATGGTGAAGCAGGCTGTCCGCCTGCAGCCCATGGAGGAAGGATGAGGGAGTGTAGAGATTCCACCTGCAGCCCATGGAGGACCCCACGCCAGTGCAGGTGGATGTACCTGAAGGAGGCTGTGACCCCGTGGGAAGCCCACGCTGGAGCAGGTTTGCTGACAGGACTTGTGAGCCCGTGGGGGACCCACGCTGGAGCAGTTTGCTCCTGAAGGTCTGCACCCTGTGGAAGAGACCACGCTGGAGCAGTTCATGAAGGACTGTCTCTTGTGAGAGGGACTCCATGCTGGAGCAGGGGAACGATGAGAGGAGTCCTCCCCCTGAGGATGAAGAAGCGGCAGAAACAATGTGTGATGAACTGACCGTAACCCCCATTCCCCGTCTCCCTGTGCCGCTGAGGGGGGCGAAGGTTGAAGCCGCGAGTGAAGTTGAGCCCAGGAAGATGGGAGGGGTGGGGGGAGGTGTTTTTAAAATTTGATTTTATTTCTCATTCCTCTACTCTGTTTTGCTTAGTAATAAATTAGATGAATCTCCTCTCTCAGTTCAGTCTGTTTTGCTCGTGACGATAATTAGTGAGTGATCTCTCCCTGTCCTTATCTCGACCCATAAGCTTTTCGTTGTACTTTTTCTCCCCTGTCTAGTGAACGAGGGGAGTGACAGAGCAGCTCTGGTGGGCACCTGGCCCCCAGCCAGGGTCAACCCACCAAAGCTGGCAATTAGACAAATAAGAATATTAGCAGTTTCTTGCCCTTTTCTTTCTTGACCATTTGTATTACAGTCAGAGACTTCTAGCTTTAGCAGCATTTCAATGCCACTAAATTTCTCATCAAACAAAAATTACACTGCTGAAATATGATAGATATTATTTTTTAATTTTTTAATCACTGGCACTATGTAAATCCATGCCACATATAGCAGACCTTAAGTCTTGGATGTCTCCTAAAAGAACTGGCAAGACTTTAAATTTTAGAATGTTTAATAATTTTTTCTGAGTATTTTATTTACTCCTTAGAAGTTTAAGATCACAGACTTATAATGTTTTAACTTGATTTTTCTTTTAATCAGTAAATTCTGCCCTTCAATCCATTTAGATGCATACAATAAACCTCACTACATTATAATATTCTTTCATTATATTGTAAAATTCCAAGTGTTCCTTTCAGACACATCAAAGATAATACAACATGAGCAATGAGATTTCAAGAATATGGGAACAAAATTTTGCAAAGTAATATTTTCTTTCAGGTGGAAATTCAAATTACCACAACTAATCTGAGTTTTCCTTCCAAAGGGACATCTAATTATAATAAAATTTAAACAGTGGTGAGTTTAATAATATAAAAATGTGGGGATTCCAAACCAGGTTTGAACATGTATAACAAAAGTATCAAAATAAACACTTTGAAAGTGTTCCTAAGCCTTGTGTTTCAGGGCTAATGTAATTTTTAACAACTTGATATTATCAATAGGTGGAAAGAAGTCCTTTCAAATCTCTACTACATGCTACTTAAGACTTTCTAGGAAGTGCTTCATATTGGCTACAATCACATGGGCAACTGAACAAAACTGGCCTTGCGCCCCATGCTAGAGTAGCAATTACAGCATTCCATGGTTGTGCAACACCATCAAGAGGCAAAGTGACCATCCATGTAGGATCAGTTTGGCAGATACTTAATTTGCTCTTAAAGGGGGACCAAGTGTCTAGGTGTAGACTAGAGCTCTTCATCTGAGAAAGAGCGCACTTATTATTCAAAGCTCACTGACAATATTAGTCTTCTCATGGCTGCCAAAGAATTGCAGATAAGGCCTATATATAAAATCGAATCAAATATTCTCCATATAGTTGTAAAAAAATGTGATGTAGTCCAAATTTAGGTCCTGATCAACTTGTATAATAACATAGGCAAAGGAGAATTTTTTTTTTTTTTAAACAGCACTCAAAGTATTGATTTCCCTGGCAGCATGAAAATAAATGCAGCTGTCAACTAATTAAAATGCTAGGCAGGCTGCATATTTTCATTGTATGAGTATTTACTTAAAACTTGAAAGAAAGCACTTATTACTAAATGCTAATACCAATGTATTAAACTTGTGAAGGTACACACACAAAATCTAAGAAACACAATCACGTAAAATCCCGGGGAGGGGGAAATTTAAAAGGATAATTTAACACTAATTTATTACTGGTTTTGAGACAAATTACCATAGCATAAAAAGGCATTTAGTATTTGATTTATGTTGCTTTTTTCACCATAAACTGAAAACTGAGACAACACTTAAAATTATGCAAATAACCAAATGGGTCAAAATCCCCTTTGTGGTTTTACATCTAACACTGATATTTCAAAGGACTATAATATTTTTCCTTTGTTTAGGGTCACTGACTATTATAAGGTTAGAAATTTTAGCCTCATCACCATATTTCTTGCTTAAAAAAGGGAATCAAACATTACAGTTTAACCATATGTTGTTCCTGCTCCTTAAAATAATCAATCCTTCCCTGCAGTTACAATGTAATTTTTTTCACATTTTTACTATTATTCAAAGTAGTCTAATGTACTGCATAATTTGATACTTCTAATTACTTTGACTAACATTTTATCTTTTGCCTCTTAAGTTTTCTTCCCATTCTTTGAATTGTTAATTTTCTTTAAGGGAACCAAATTTCATAGGTCATTTACATGAAGGGCAACCTGGCAGAACTTTCTACGCTGAGATTCTGCCATATAAATTAATACATAAATTTATTTGCAATTAGATTTTTTTCTCTCCTTCCTCCCACTACACAACTCCTTTTCCAAACAAAATCCCGTGAAAATCTTGAGTCTTCTGTCAAATACCAAATAGACTTATTTCTGAGTTAAACATTTTGTTCCAAAGAACTTTACATAACCATTCAGAATGGTTGTCCAATTGTTGTTCCTGCCCTTTCCTGATTGCTGTTCCTGCCCTTTCCTGATTGCTGTTCCTGCCCTTTCCTGACCATGTGCTTAGTTCTCTTGTCTGGACCAGTGACGCAGAAAGGGATATTTTTCTTGAATTGCATCAAATCTCATGCTAATTAAAATACTCTGTCTTCAGTGTTGAGACAGGTAGTTCTATCAGGTAGCAGCAAGCTTTCATACAGCTACATTCTTCTACAATGCAATGTGAAAAATTTTAAGTGACATTACAAAAAATCTTGTCAGAACTGCTATATGAGCCAAAGAGGTGGAACAAACATAAGAAGATTATCATATGCAAATTATTCAAGGCATTCATTTGGATTTTCTAATACATTTGAGAAGCTCTTATCTGTGCTATCAAAGCCCATGGTATGCAGCTGCAATAAATAAGGGAAGATCTAAACTTCAATCAGTGGGATTGCCTTTTTCTTCATGAAGCAGCTAATATAAATATTGTCCTTCCTGTATCCAGTGTCTTCAGGTCTGGAGTATCCAAAGATAAGAAGCTGTTTATAACTGTAAATTAAAACACCTTGCAGTTTAACTTGCATCATGTTAGGACTGAAATAATTATGACCTTCAGTAAGGTTCCCTATGTCTTATGTATCATATGCAAGCCCTGTCAGAGTTACAAGGCAAATTTTATTTTCATTTAAATTGTTTCACCTAAATATATAATCGATTATATTCTGGCTGTCATTAATACCTGACTGTCAACAATATAGAATAAACTGAAAATGAGTCTTCATCCCAGGAAGCAGGTTAATGTTAAGGCAGAACTGTTAAGAAAAGAAATCCTGTGTGTGAAAACCAGTGCTTCCTGTTGGTTTAGCACTTGGTAGAAGAGATAAAATACCCAGGGTTGATCACCTTGGACAGTTTGCTTAAGTTAAAACTCTAAAATGTTCAAGTTTTTGGAAAGCTTTTTGACAAAAAAAGATATAATGAAGAGCTCTCATTACACCCCCCTGCCAATCTTTTAGCAGTGAAATACTGAGGTTCCAACAATGTCTGCAGCATGTGGGCATTTGTTTAAACACTTTTGTTTAACATTCAGGTTGTAAATAGTAAAGAAAAAAAAAGGGACGTTTCAACAGAGAGTTCTCAATATTCTCCCTGACAACATAAAGTTGAACTGATTTCTTTTTTCAACATTAAGGATTTGGCAACTGAAACTCAATAATCAGATATGTTGATAATGTCATTGATCGTCAAAAACCTCAATTCACGCATGGTTACTGCTATATTTGCTTTGTAGAATTAGTATAAGTAAACAGCAATGATAATTTACTTTAGATAACACTTTGGCATACACACAGGGACCTGATGCATTCAGTGCGATATGTGACCCTGTGTCAATTTTAGTGCATTTTCATAATGAATCACTGAGAATGAACATCAGAAAAGGATTGTCATTTTAGGAATTTACTGGAAGTACTTTAATTAACACTTCTTTATATTACTATGCAAAGATATCAGGAGGTAAAATTATACTGGATTTTAGGACTTAGCTAGTTTAAGCTTAAAGGTCTCCTTACCTTCTATGGCTGAGAGTAAAACACGAGAATGATCATACGCAATTACATTCGCATATCTATTCTTTGGTTTGTTTACTTCCAGGTTAGAGTGTTCCCATGTGAACTGCTGACCAGGATCAATAGACTTCAAAAGAGAAAGAGAAGAACAGAAAAGGAAACTTTTAGCTAAGTACTCGTTGTACTTATAATGATTACAAACCATATGCTCCCATAGTTTGGAAATATTTTGCTTTTGAAAGAAAATTATGACTTCGAGACACATTGTTATACATTATATCATATTATATAAAACATTTTGTATTTATGCATCTGAAATTTCCATCAGGAATTTAGACCATAAACTTTTCAAATCCAAGGCTTTCTCTTCAGAAAGGCATGCTATCTATCTTTTTATCTTTTCACTCAGTTTGGTGAGTGAGGCTTTCTAGCATAACAGAGAATGAAAAAAGTATCAGAAATCTAAAAAGCACAGGGATGAAGGGGAATAAATATTTTTGTCCTTCTCTATTACTAAGTGCACATGTTCAAACAATTCAGTGTCCTGTTTACTAAGTAAACTCCAAATGTTCCTGAAGAAGTTTTCCAGATGAAAAATGTTATTTCTGTTCTCTCATTTTGATGCCAGGCCAACACATGATACCAGTGTTGCTCAGGGAACCAAATGCATATCATCCAGGAACAACATAAAGAGACTTGATTTTTATTTCCTTAAGTCATAAATAAGAGAGCAATTCAGGCATATTTGAAATTTTAATGATCTCTTATTTATACATGTAACTATATGGTCCAAGAATCACTGGTTATTTCCTGCTCCTTCATGTTCCAGGATAGAGGTACTGAAGCTTGTCCCACACTCCACCCTTCACCAGTAGGAAGACCCCAGGCTCTTCTACTTACTTTTACCTCTATGGTTGAGGTATACATACAGAATACCTCATATCAGATGGTACCTGGTTATGTCCACCAAAGGTCATCTCATACTGAGAAGTCACGATTAATCATGTGCTGGTTTACTTTTCCTTTCCGTAACATTAGAGACCTAAAATTGGTTCATCAACACGTACATGCAACTATAGTGTGCAGCTTATGCCCTTTGCTTAATCCTGGTTATAATCAGCAGCTCCCTATGCCAGGTTGCTGTAAATTATAAAAGCCTAATGACACATATAAGCCCAGATGGGGCAGTTCATCAACACTATGTTCACTTGCCATGAGCAGACCATCAACAAAGCCAAAGTCGGAAGCTCCATACAGCCACTACAGTATCAATTCACCACTTTTATATCACTTTTCCTGACTCCTCCCAGGCTTACAACAGCTCTGAGTCCATTTTATTCTAATGGAAATGAAATATGACCTGTAATCTTTTAGAGTAGGTATTATCAGACAATGAACATGTGTGAAATTAATTAGCATGATCTATTAGGATTTATCCCTTAGATTAATAATTACTATTTGGCCAGTCAGAAAACTGCCTCATTCGTACGCATCTTCACATGTATTATACAATTTTTTTATGTAACATTCAGAGAATGACTTTGCTTCTTTCTTGGGATTGTAAAAAAATCATTTTGCCTGGGTGCCTGATCTTAGACCATTTTGCCTGGTCTTAAAATACCCGAGCATTTCTCTTTAGGAAACTAAGTCCCAGTACCTTATTATTAATACCCTAGACTCAATTAACTTTTATAACAGTTACCAGCTATTTTTCCTAAATTTTGCTAACTTTCATTACAGTCCTCTGGAGCTGGGCCTGGCTGAGGTCTCCTGAATAACCTGAGTTCCACTGAGCAGAGGTGTGCATTGGTTGAGGTTCTGGCTCACCCTTTGCATGATGCTTTACCTACAGTAGCTGAGGCAGAGTGTGTGGCAGCTGCTCCCTCAAGAGGAAATGAAATGGGACTTTTTAGAGGAATGAGGAAGAAATTAACTACTTGGGAGAACGATGAAGGCCATGACGATTTTACTTGGATATGACTCACTTGAGTTGTATTACTATGTGTGTTAGTAACAATTCAAAAGATGTTCTTAAATCATAGAATCACAGAATGGTTTGGGTTGGAAGGGACCTTAAAGATCATCTAGTTCCAACACCCCTGCCATGGGCAGGGACATCCTCCACTAGATGATTTCCAGGTCTGAATGAACCTGATTTCTTTTAATTTCCACACAATTTTTGTTGCCAAAAAAGATTAAAAAAAAAAAAAAAATCAATATTCGGTTCACAATCTTAGCAATTTGTGGAACTATGCTGAACATATCTTAATATGCTAATACTGTTAATATCTTACTATTTTTAAGCTAGTACCTTAATAGGCTAGTTATTAAGAAATTTACAAAATTGTTCATGGCTTTTTTCCAGCCTTATTGTATTTTGTTTTCATATATAGGAACAAGATATAACTCAATTGGTATTCTGCCACTTGCAAAAGTAGACATTACTTTTGTGCTGTGCTTCAGTATAAACATAACAATCTGATACTTCCAATATTAGGGCTTGGTCCTTCTCCGATCAAAACATTACTTTTTCTGACTATACAGTGAAATTCATATTTATCAATAAAGCAATTTTTTACTCTGCAAAATTTTTATTCCATTTTCTTACAATTTAGTTTCACTACAGCAATGTTTTCCCATCATCTGCGATGGATGGCTGATGATAGAATTTTGTAGGTAAGCACTTCACTTAAAAACACAAATATTTTTGTCTTTACTGCTAAGTGCTATTTATTTCATCTAAAGTGAAAAAAAAAAAAGAATTTGGACCACACTTCCATCAGCATTGGGAAGAGGAGAGTCATATACATATATAGTATATTTAAGACATGTAATACACCTCTTTATTAACTGACTAGCAATTTATCTAAAAAAAAAAGTTGACAAGTTGAAAAGCAGTCAAATTTACATAATGACTTTTCTCAGCAAGAATCTCCCCTCTTTTCCTTTTTGAGTTAATGGAGGTGAATAAGATAATTTGTGCAGGATGTTTGCAGGTCAAGTTTTCAGTATTTTAGAAAGTAATTAGTATGAGTTTAGCTCAGAATTCTACTAAGTTGGAACATAAACACAGTAATTTCAAAATAAACAGAAGATACTTTCAATATATTAGTTCTTTATGCTCTAAATTTTGAATAAAAGCAATTATTTGACCAGGAACAAAGCACTTCTGCACTATCTGTGACTACTAGTCAAATTTTTCGAGAAGCATATATGCAAGCTAGCTAGCTAAAGGGCAGCCGACTGCCCCAGAATGAGGCAACACTGCCCTGCATTCTTCTACATATATAACTGAAAGAAACACTCTGCCTGATCTTTTAGGTTTTTACCTGAAGCGCCCAAATATTCTGGAAATTAGTTCACAATATATCACATACATTTTCTCTTCACACTTGACAAGAAAAGTAGAAAATAAAAGAATAAACTGGCTGACCAACATGCTGCTAGTTTTGAGTCTGGACTAGGACTTGGTCTTTACCCTGTCAAAAATAAAAAGGATGTACATATATTAAAAAAACCCACAACCAAACCCATAAATTATCTATTCATAATTACAACTACTTGCAAACATAAAATTTAAGGTGCATATTTGCATATACAGTTGCACTTCAAAAATTATGGTCCAAGTAGATTCTTACCCATTAGGAGAAAGAGCTTCAGCACTATATTGTATCTATTGTTAATGTGAATTTATACCTTATTAAGAATACTATACAATTAAAACTGAGCTTCAACTGTTCAATATTCTTCTTCCTCTTTTCACTCCTTACCGTTAAAGCGATCTAAAGCTGCTTTTTGATATGAAGAAAAAAATCGAACAGCAGCTTTGTCTGTTGGCTGTTTGTAGAAGTGGATGAAGACATGTTCATCACAGCAGTATACTATACTCCCCATTCACTTCTTTGTGTGATGTATGGCCAGATGGTGTAATTCAATAATTAATATTTAGGCCCACATGCAGACATAGTTAACATAAATTACATCAAAACCAGGCAAATGGACTGAACTTTAATCTTTCCTGCTTTTCTCACCCATCTGAACCACTTTGTGGCCTTACTATCCTCCCACAAAGCATTGCTTTGGCAAAAGAAAGTTAATCTATATTTCCTCACACTTAATAGCCACACTGGAACAAAGAGTAGAGTGGTATTGGCAGACACATTTCAGAACTGTGAAAGACCAATAACTCATGAATAACAAGTCTGTACTAACAGTTTTAATGAGTGCTTTAATGGTTTAATGGATGGTACTTTAATAGGATTTCTAGTATATTCATTCTGAAAGCTTGCCTTCAATAAAGCCATCATTAACAAAGAACTGGATTTCTTCATAGCATAACTGTGTAGTATGGGTGCTTTGTGCAAAAGAAATAAAGATATCTGTAATAGTCTTATTACCCTCCCATGCTTTGACTAATCTTTCAGCTATTGTGTTCTAAATGGTTGGCTGCTAAGAAAAGTCTGATCTCTTACTGGGAAAAGACTTGAGCAATATTTACTAGTACGACACACCATCCACAAAATAGTTCTTTGACTATGAATCACGGTAACCAAAAGGTGTTTCCAGAAGAATTTCAAACAGCCCCCCACCAGTAAACTCTGTACCTGCTCATTGTGAAGTCTTCCTTTATGCTACTTAAACAAGAGGGAAATGTTCCCTGCTGCGATCGTGAGTTTTCCAGGAGTACAACCTGGCACAGTACTGGGGAAGGAATGAATATGACAAAATGTCACCCTTCCTGGTGTAAGCTGCCATATGCCTGCCTGCCCTGGAACAGCACTCTACTAAGGGTCACTATGCCAGCAAATTAAGAGCCAGCAGGTTTGAGTCCTTGTGTGTCGTGGGGATTGTGAGTTACTGTGCAGGTTTCACAAGTCCAGAAGGGCATGTCCTGTAAAAAATTTCCCAGCACTGTAAGTGCTGTGTTTGAGCCTTAAATTAAAACATCAAAAAGCACTGGGTCACAGAGAAACCTGAAACCAGGTAGAGAAAGAAGAATGAAAACGAGAAATTTGAGAGGACGTCAAGGCAAGTAGACTCCGTACAATTGGAGAAACTAGCCAGCTACCCATAAAAAGGAACAATTTGACCCTCTTTTACCAAAGTCAGCGACTGCGATGAGAATTTCGTATCATAGCTGATGAATCTATAATAGGATGCTATTGTGTTATGCAGGAAACTTGGTAATAGAATGAGATTTACATACTGCATTGCCAAAAGAATGAATGCCAGATGGATGCATGAACATTAATCATGGCAACTTGCCAAGTGGAATTATGTTTTGTTATTAAGGTAAAGTATTTCACATCGCACTGTAAAGGCTGCCATTTTCAAGAGATAAGGGGGACAAACCCACATTTTTTGCACGACTAAATCTTCTTTGGAACTCAGATATAAGTTTGCTTCCTGGTCCTAAAACCAGTTAAAAACACCCAGAAGAGACAGTTCCTGTTGACTCCTGAAGAAAAGTGACCCAACTGTTCAAGAGCAGCTAGAAACAGAACTAAGGTTTTTGCCATCCTTCTCGCAAGAACAAAGATATTTCCTGTACAATATCAAGCTAATATTCCTATGACCAAATGAGGTCATGTAAAACTTGATGCCAATGGAAGAAAACAAGCTATATATGCATATGACTAAAGTATACTTATGGAGGAAAATAACCATCTGAAAACATCTTTGAAGGAGAGTCTCTATTACATAAAAAGCTTTAGAAAGCCTAACTTTTTAACAACCAATCCTCCAGTCTTAAGCCTAATTTATTTATTCCCCATCTGCAATTAAAATCCTTTGTCTGTGATATCATAACCACTTGTGGTGGAAATAATTTTGTGTTGAAAACAGAGGATTAAGCACAACTTTGGGTATGAAATAAATATCAGGAGCAAAAGAATACTTAAATACTGAAAAACCTTGCTTAATTTAAAGATTTTAATGATTAAAGCATCCTGTTGTTTTGTTCTATATAGTACATGAAATATGCCAGCTCTTAAACACTAAACTTTGTAATTGTCTCATATGAGACACTGGTGCTGCTTTGAATTTTCAACATATTTTTAAAGCACTGTCAACATTTATTTTTTTAAGAAAGGAGTAAAGGAGTGAAATTCTTCACGGATTCCTCCACTTCTCTCCATAAGCCTCCTAAAAATATTGCAAATGAATCTTTCTAAAAAGCCCCCAAAAAACTCTGGGGAATTTAACCATGAATCATGGTAACCAAAAGGTTACCATGACCTACATATTCTGTCCTTGTATAATTTTTCTTGCTATAAGAAGTGGACTACTTTTCTCTTCCTATACATATCACTGTTTTCAGTTGGGCAAAATAAACGTGACATTTATTACTGTATTTGACTATATAAACAGTCTCTGTGGAATTCCTTGGCAAAATAGGATTAGGTATCAGTCAAAAACCTAGCATCCTAACATGATGACACCAGCTTTCTTTTATCTGAATATTCTTTTAATTATATAAGCATAAAGGAATGCTGTTATCCCAAGGAAGCATTCACAGCATAAAGGAAGAAGATAATACACTGCTATAAATCTTGACTATTGCCACTTCAGATTCCTGCACTACGTCTTTAAAATTCTCTAACATAACTACCCTGCTGGCTCGGATACCACCCTAGGTGGAACTAAGTACCAAACAACCGAGGTGAATGAAAGAGCATATGTGCTATTAATAAGAAGACAAACAACTTTTCATTGTTCACTGACTACACTAATTGTTTCTCAATAAATGGAGCACATCCTATGAAAGTAAAGTTACAGAATACCAGTAAATGCTGTTTGTAATATTAGATAAGAGGAAACTACTGTAAAGATAAAGAATAGAAGACGAATTTTTGCTGAGAAGAAATTGATTTTTCCATGTGAGTCACTATTATCTGTAATAATATGGCAGTTAAGTGCAGCTGTTTCTTTGGTACAGATTCATTCAGTAGGTTATCTGTTCTTCATGGACTTTTAAAGTGGTTTATATCAATAATAAGTTTTATATGTGCTTCTACTATATAAAATTTATTGTGTTTTAGTGTCCAGTGTTTATATTGTTGCAGCTTAAGATACAAAAAGATAAATGTACTATATTCAGTGAATTGTCTTCTCATCACAAATCCTACTCACTGATACTGAAAACCTGTAATAAAACTTGTAATAGTACAGCAGTGTGGCACAGAGTCAAAACGCATCTTCATTTTTTCCAAAACTCAGTGTTAAAGCAAAAGACTGGCTGTAATTTACAGAAAGACACCTGATGAGGAAAAACATTAAAATGATATATAACTTTTTGTAACATTAGTTAACCAGTGCGCGCGCACACACACACTCTGTAAATCATACAATAACACACAGAGGCTGGTAGTGTAATTTTTGTGTTACAGTGACAGGTTCTCACACAAAAATGGAATGAATCTGAATTTACTTAGTGGTGTAAAGCTACGACTACAGATCCCGGATAATAAATGTGAAAGTATTTTACACGAGATCCAGGAACGCTTTGGAGGAATAGATTTTCTGTTGTATGTTACAGGAGGAAATGACTTTACAAATACATCAAGAGTATTGCATAAAATACTGTAAATTACTGTTCTGATTCAGTTGATCTCCATGACCACTTTTTATTGTTAAATTCCAAAGACTTAAGGAGATACGATATAAAGGTCAGTTTCTTATGAATATGGCTTTCTGCTTAGCAGCTGTCAGGTCCATATGGAGCCTTGCATTACATAAAAATCCCACTGAAACTGCCAAAGTCAGCAAAAGCTTCATAATAATCAGTTGGGGTCAAGAACCTTGTCTTTAAATTAGGGAATACAAAAGAAATATGTGACATAAAGGATATGTCACGTTAACAAGGTAAACCAACATTTTGCTAAGCCTTGGGGATTGCAAGCTGGTAATAATTAATGAAGGATTGTGAAAAAAATATTTTGAAGTAGAAATTAACTTCATTGAAAGGAACACATAGCACTATCTATGCTAAAACTACAAAACCACTTGATCTAACAGGTGAACTGTAAGTTTATTTAAATCTTGCAATAGTCATAATTTTAAGGCTTGGACCCTGTTCTCCCACGAAATCTGGTATTCAAGGTAAAGTTGTTAGAGAAGTATAATGATAGAAGTCTCCGCTGTTCTCACAATCATCCCCTCTAAGAGCTGGCGGAGAAGCCCTGAAGAAGACATTATGCAACTATGAAATAGTTTCTGAAGACTTGTAGAAGTAAGAACTCCTCCAGTTGAAGACATCCAAGCTTAGAAAATATTACACAGCTGGAAGATGGTCTACATTGCAGAATACGCTCTTTTTACCACATCACAGCAATGAAGGAGTTCTTTCTTTTTTTCCGAGAATATATAGTTTATACTATACATATTGCTACTTACAGTTTTGCAATACCTACTTTCCAAACTTGCCACATCACCCTGGGCACTTCTTTCAGAACCAGAGTGCAGAAGGATATAGTTTGGACTTACTATTTCTTGAATGGCAATTTCAGATTCTTTTTTAACTAGATTTCACACAGAACATAAAGGAACATATCCTCAGGAAAAAAAAACCCAACCAACCCACAAAAAAAACCCCAAACACCCAAAAAACCCTACTTGGGAAGCTTTGCCAGATGAATGGAAAAGAGTGGGTTGAGTTTGGAATTATTCGAAGAAAGCAATCCTGTCTTCTCTCACGGTCCAAATCTACAAAGAAATTCTCCTTCACCTTCCCTAGGAAGGCTGCAAGAAAATTAGGGGGTTTCATTAGAAAATGATACCAGGAGGTATAAATCAGCAGAGTAGACAGCACGTAGATGCGCCTTCTGTGAGAGAACTTTTTTGTCTCTTTTGGAAGTAGTGAATAGCCAGAGAAGTTTCTCTCTGAAGAGAAAGTGGAAACAGGCAAGGAGGTGATACTCTTCCATCACGAAAAAACCAAACTTGTATGCAATTTTGATCAGAAGTTCTGATCAAAAGGCAGTGGATGGAACATGAGCAAGAATGGAACAGGAGCAAATATTCAAATATTTCTGAAGAGCTCAAAAAGGTACATATACTATTAAAAGATGTGTTTGAGTTGTGAAACAAGTAATTCTTTTGAAGTGGCAACTAAAGTAGGGTGTGCCAAAAACATAATTAAAACATCCTTTTGAAATGGAGTTAACGGCTGAAAGAAATTCTACAAGCTGATTGAGAAGTCAGTGTTCATCAGGAAACTGTATATATACATTTTATTGCATGATATCACAAAGTTGTCATAACACTTGTTGTATGCTATCTGTCTATTTCGGAAGAATTTCATCAATGCAATATATGAAATTCCATAAGAATTAAAATAAAATAATGGAATGACAAGGAGGAAAGGGCATTATGAAAAAAAAAATCATCAGTGGTAACTGATGAAAAATCTTTGTTTCCCCAAATGGGAATTAACTGGAGAACCTTATTGCTATCAATAAAGGTCAATGGTTTCCTGCTGTTACACCTTTAACTCTTGAAGAGGAAAAATGCCTCTTCTTCCTCCTGTGTCACAAATTCAAACATAATCTGAAGTGACAATAACTGAACTGCTACTATCTGTACCCATTTCTGCCTGGGAATCAGATAGTTGCTTTTAAGGGACATTAGTGAGGACTGTTGCTGAAAGAGAAGGTCCTAATCTCTGACCGCAAACGTTCCCACCAGCTCCCTTGTGCTGGCATTTGAGCTCATGCAGCCTTGTGGTGAGCTAGTTCAGGGAATTGATCCAACTGAAAACAGCAAAGAAAAATAAAACAATTCATTTTCAGCTGAATCTATTTCCTGAGATAATCCTTGAACAGCTGCACATGTGCTAGTGCCAGGGTTGGCACAAGAGAGACAACAGGAATGCACAGCCAAGACAGGGAGATGACTGACAGTGATCATCAAACTGCAGCCTTAGTCCACTGCCTAGAGTAGACCATGAAATCAAATAGCAGTGCTTTTCAATAATTCTGTTTCAAAATGAATGAACCTAGGACTAGATGGAAACAAAGTGGTATCTCTAGAGTTGAGACTTCAAAGATAAATGTTTAACCCCCTTGGGCAAAGCAATGTGAATGAAGCTTGATGTTGACCTACATGTTTTAATCTTGAATGTCTGATCACTCTGCCCCAGATGGTATGTTTCATTAAAAAAAAAAAAAAAAAAAAGAATGTGAAAGCTGGGCTACTTACACAGTCTGGTAAAAATTTCTGGAAGGACAGATACTAAGAATGTAATGGTTTAATATATCTTCACAATGCTGGCTATAAATGGTTAAGATTACATTCTCAAGATGATTTTAATGATTTAAATAATAAAGGAAATATGAAACACCAAAGTTTTAAAGTTATATTACAGCATAAGAAGAACCATGTCATCTCCACAACATGCTCGAAAAGTAGTAAAGGTGTATTGTTTATTTTTATGGAAGTTATACTATATTATATGACTTGTAATGACATTTTTCATTTATTAAATGGAATTTCCTACACAGATATTCCAAGGAATTTGCCCATAGTACAAAAGAAAATGATTGTCGAATTTGTACCCAATGTTAGCTTTTTTTATGGTGAACATTCTGTTACATAAATTTCCCTGTCTGATTCTTTCTATGCTACAATCTTCGTACTTAAGAACACAGAATTTACAAGCAGAAATGTGAGAACATACTCCCACATTTTTTATGACTGCAACAGTAAACAGCAATCCTGAGATGATCTTCAAACAAATTTATTTCCATGAATTGTTGAGACTATATTTTCCTTTTGACAGCTAATAAGATTATTTTTTAGAGCACTTTTAAGGTCTTTCTGAACAGTGCATTCAATTAAATAATAAGCAATTGTAGTTCTCTGTTATAGTAGTTAGCATTCATTTTTAACATATTCTGTCAAGACTTTTCAAATACATTGGGCATTTACGGGATCTCTGTACCATGCAGTCACAGGCTACTGTGGAACCAACATGTGAAAGTCTTCAGTGTTTTTATTGCACTGTCAGTGTTCTTATGAACCTTCAAATTCAATGAATGTGCAGTACCTAAAAAAACAAGAGTTCATGGGTTTTTACTCCACCATGCTAACATAGTCTTGGGGAGTTTTAAGCAACAATTAGTGACACAACAGACTATAAAGAAAGTACCGTGTCAGTGATTCCTCTGGAAGCTGTTAATCCCTTGATCACTGACACTGTACCCATAGCTGCTCTAAAGAAGCATTATTTTTCAGTGTATACTTTATCCACAGATTTTTGACAGATAGCATTTTGGCATTGAAGAAACAGCTATAATTTACAGTGTTTAATGGACGGCTATCTAAGTTCCTTTAGCCGCAAATTACTGACATGAGAGGCTGCTATCTCCACAGTACCAATGGGGAGGTATACTCCGTGGATTACTGACAAGGTGGCTTGTAAATGATTACTCTCTTCCAGTTAAATTCTTTCACGCTTTTATAGACCATCATTCACAGATTACCAATGTGGTATTACTGACACAATGTCTTGAAACTATTATATTAGGAAAGACAACAGGCAATTGCAAATTATTTTAATCCATGCAAAATTAACACAGTGGACTGTAACTTCTTTGGAGCTTGTACTGTATATATCCTGTCAACATTACACAGGAGATTTTTTAAATAATCTAAGGAACTTTTAACTGCAGGGTAGATGGATGTTTGTGTATATTAAAAAAAGCAAGAGCTGTATCATTCACACACTACTTCAAGTACATGCCCATGGAATCTGCCTGACATATATCCTTATAAAAAGAGAATAGATTGTTACAAGCAAAAGAGCCACTTCACCAACGCAGACATTTTACATGAGAAGTTTTTATCATGGTTTTAACACGATACAAAACTGGCACCATCAGGGTGGGTACATATCAAAGTCTAGGGAGACAGAAACCATGACATTTTAAACAACTTGAATAATGAGGAAGTGGGGGAAATTACCTCATACTCCTGTGAGAACTTCAAATTGTCATTTGCTTTCAATCTTTCAATGTGATCTGCAAGTTCCAAGATAGGTATTGGTGGGTGGCTGGCCATACCTGTTCAACAAGAAGGATGAATAGAATTTAAAGTAAACTACAGTGATGGCATTGCTCTAAAATTTAGAAAATGCAGTAGTTAGAATGGCTAGAAATGTGTAAGTAGTAAAGATGTCACATGTGAGAGAAGCAGGCAAATAGTTTGGTTACTCAAAGCAGGACATGCTCTGGATAGATGAGCTCTGAAGCCAAATTAAAAGAAGTCACCAAGCATATTCCCAAAGCTAACATCCCTAGTGTAGAGGAAAGAGTTACTGCGATATGAGTCAATGAGGTTAGCTAGGCACAGAAAAATGAGACAGTTAGACCTAATGTCGACCTCTGCTTTGAGTAATGACTCTTAATGTCATTTCAAACTCCTTCTCCTGCACTGTATGACATGGAAACTCCATTGAATTAGATGAGGAAAGGTGAGCTGAGAAACAGACACTGAAAGAGCCCTAAAGGGGAAAGAATAGTGTTTTGACAGAAACCAAAGTGACTTATGCATAATCAAGAAAAATGAAGAATGAAGGTTACCGAGGTAACCGGAGACATCTGAACCTGCAAAGGAAATGGTAAAAACCAAAGAAATTTCAAACCAACATAAAACTAATTTATAAAACAAATTACGAAGAATGAAATGGATAGCTTGAGGATTAATAATAATGCATCAAGGTCTAGAAGATTGACTACATATTCTGACTAAATTATAAATACTTGAATATTTTATGAGATTTTGAGGTGACTGACATTCACATGCAACTACGAATGACTAGCATAACATGCACCATTTCTTTTAGACAACAGTCACTGAAGACAAGATTGGACATCAGACAATTAGAACTTCAAAAATGTTTTCACTAGTAGCAGATTGTAGAGGCAGGGGTTGTACAGTTTGGCTGGACACACATACTGACTGCACTAGTACCTTAAAATACACTTAATCTGAAACCCCATTTATCAACCCCCAAAAGTACCTACAATCTACTTCAGGTGTAAACATCTTTGTCCACTGATGAAGATACCAAGTGAAAAAGAAGACAAGCCAGGAATCAGAGATAGAGATGGGTGTGGAAGGGAGTACAGGGACAGCAAGGCAAAAGAAAGACAGAAAAGATGTGGGGTCAACTAGAACAATCTGCCAGCTGAAGATTTGCCAAGCAAAAACTTGTGAACATCTTTGTTTCAGGCTATTAGTCTTCGCAACCCTTCTCCAAAATGCTTACATTCTTCTCTTTATGCTTTATACTACCACACCTAAAATGAAAATGAGTTTTCAATTGCTTGTGCAAAGATATTAGAGCTGGCTAGAAATATTAAGCTAGTGAACCCCAGGATCTCTTGAAATTACAAAGGAAAAACAGGGATGACTCAAGGGGGCTGAAGCTGGAAGCCATGTTGCACAATGCAGTTTGCTTTGTCACCGTGAATTTCAAGAGCATGCCTAAGACAGTTAACTTGCATTTCCTGTAACATAGCTGAAAATGACCATGTGGTTACAACACAGTCACACTCTAGCATGGTGTTTGGTTTTTTTTAAAATTCTTGTTTTCTTTTTGATTCTTTGACATTTCAGGCATAATATTATAGCGCAAAATAATATCCAGCAGCATTGGCCCTAATTCTTCTGACCCTATACATATATATTTATGTATTATCTTCATAGCACACCTGTGACGGTGAGACATTATTTAAAGCAGATATTAAGGCAAGCTGTCAGTCAACTAACAAAGCAGAATATTCAGATATAATGGTGAGATTTTTTTATAAATTTAAATTAACAAATTAGTCCATAAGTACTAATTTATTTGAAGCAGTTCTGGTTATCTCCCATTTTCTTAGAAATTTCACTTAATAGAACTTTCTTAAAGCTATTCTCAAAATGAGTGTGGGTGACAGGCATCTAATAATTACACTGATTAATCCAGATCAAGCACCCCTATGGAACATATGTGAGTGAAAAGGCACAAGAGAACTCTAGATTGATCCAGAAATGGAGGTGGACTGATGTACATCTAAAACAGTGCTTGAACAGAGAAAATAATAGAGACAAAGATGTTTAGACCTTTTCGAGCGAATCGTGGGAGAGAGTTATTATCATATAAGGACTGAGTGGTAGTTTGGCTAGAGAGGGAGGACACAGAGCCAATCAGGGAGGCGTAGGGGACTGAATTACTGCTCAAAGCTGCAAAAAGTAAAAGCCAATTGGAAATGGGAAACAAATTAGTAACAGCAGTAGACCATCACAATCAATCAATCTCATACATACAGGCACTTCAGACATGCACAAAACAGCGTCTGGAAACTCAGCTAAGAAGATGTCTAAAGGTCCAGTTACCCTACTGTAAACATAAAGAACATAAAACCAAAGAGAATGAGACTTGCTCATCACATGATGAACCTGACTAAATCGTCAGCATCATGAACACAAAGCTCAATAATTAGCTCACTGTGAAGGATTTTTTTTTTAAAGATGCTGAACATCCATTCTTTTTAAAACTATTTTTGTTTATATGCTCCTCTATATGCCACTTGACATTCCTAAGGGGAGACTTCATATTAAACACTTTGTGCAAAACGAAATTTGACATAAAACTTTCTTTTCTAAGGAAAAAAAGGAACTACTTACAACTTCAGAAACCGGCAAATTTTGACGGCATATAACCCCTTTCTCCACACCTCATTTTAGACACTTACACTTGGATACTTATTAACTTTCTTCAAGTAATATTTTGCAGTTAATTTATTAAGTGAAGTAATTGAATTTGGCATACTTTCATCTTTTAAATTCATAAAATGTGCTCTACTGAGATGATAAAAGTAGCTAATTTTTAAAAAGAACTGCTGGAAGAGTTTTGTTATGTAATCAATGAATCATAACAAGCGTCATAACAGACTATGCTATGAATGAACATTTTAAGTTCTCATCGTATCTCATTCAAAAGCATGAGGCTCCTACTGACCTTAATGTGAGTTGCATGTGAACAGCTGGTGTAGAACTTGACTCAAAAAACCCACCCAAAATATGGCTAAACACACTTATTTTTGTGGTTACCAATAAGAAAATACACTTATTTGCTGACACACCTCCACATCAATCAACATATGCTATGAAAACACAAAAAAATTAAAGACAAAATACAGCTAAATGACAACAGATCCTGTGACATGCTAGAAAGTCAAAAGAAACATCATGCTGAAAACATGCTTTCAAACTTTCTTTGAAATAAGAAAATAAAGAGATAAAACCACTTAAAAACTCAGAGAAAAACAACCCAAAACCACCACATGCAAAACACAGTTGAAATTGTATCCATAAGAAGCTTTTCTTTCCAGATTTGGTAGAGATTGCCAAACATGACTGATCTTATGCAGCCTAGTAGTAAACCCTCTACATGAATTAAATGAGAATGTATGGTTTAATTACAGTGGAGAATTATCTTCTGGTTAATCTGTGGTAAACACATGACTAAGGAACATGGGATATCATATGTACCACAATTTCAATGAAAAACTGAGAAAGGTCAGAATTTATCTGTGTACTAACAGACATTAAACCTGTTAAGTGTACTCCTTTACCTCACTGAAACAAGTGGGTGTTTTGGCCTTGTCATTAATGTGTTAAATTAGGATTTTGTTTGTTTGTTGTCAGAGTTTTATGATAAGGACTTTTAAAAACATTTCAGAAACACACATTTGTTTATAAATTTGGACCTGTAGGTTGACATGTCCACAATAAACAAGAAGGAAGTTAGAAATCAAAGTGCATAGCTGCTTGCATACAGACTACAATCTAGATGAACTGAAAATGTGACACATTATTTTCACAGAAATTTCTTTATGAAATGAGTTGCATTTCAGGCCCACATTGAATTAATGCTCCGTGATTTAAAAAACTGATTTATTATCCTCATTTTTATTTAATAACACAGAATACCCTCCCACACACCAATCTGTGTTGATTAAGATATTTTCCCATTATAGAAAAAGGAAGGAATCAGTAACAGTGTTTACTGTTACTGATACTTACCCTTATCAAAAAGGTAGAAAGAAATACATATTTAAAATTTGGACATGGAAAATGGAAAAAATGAAAGATGACCCTGATTCAGTACGAATTTAGCATCCATGAAAATTTAGCAAGGATGCCTTTAGTATATTTGACAACAAAGTTAACATTTCTTTAAAATGTCTTTTTCAAACAGTTAAAGCTAAGCCAGAGTGATCTTATATATTGTGTACAAAGCTAAATTTACAAGATTAGCTCTAGAGAAATATATCATTCTGCAATAGCTATTCTAAAATAGTTATGAATGTCCATATAATGCTGCAAATTGAAGTCACTTCTATTCCAGAAGAACTTATGTTATTCAAAACTAGATTAATTACGTTGGAATGAAAGTAGCTTTTGTTCTGTATCAAGGACTTAGCTCTACCATGCTGCCCTGTGTTGCCTCACAGCAGAACCCCCAACTCTGAGTGAGGTGTAAAAGCTGTCTACACTGAGAAAAGGAGACATCTAATTTGCAGACTCTGATCTGAAATTGTTCAATACAGTAACGTGTTGCAAAACTATTGGCTAAAATCCAGAAAAAAACCCCAAAAACAAAGATTACTCTTGTGAGGAGCAGAACTTTCAGCTCCACCTCCCAGCTAAACAGATTTTGATTGCATCTAGGTCTGAAAGCATCCAAGTGAGATATCAGAGAAATACCATTTGCACTGTGAAACCTATACCTCTTTTGGGTGCCTAAATCCTTCGTGTGAATCAAGTTCACACGAAGAGCTATATGTAGGATCACTAACTGTGAGAAAGCTATTCCAGTCTGGTTTTGCCATGGAGACAAACCACAGTATTTCCTTCAGCATTGTCATGATTCTCATAAACAGAAATTGTGTGGATAAACCAAGGGAAGAAATTTCCTGCTATCTTGCAAAGCAGGTGACTAAATCCAAACATCACTTTTTCCACTTTTATTATTTGCATCTATTTCCTCTGGACCTGTTTTACCCTTTTTCTGCCTTATCTTGGAAATAAGTTAGTGGAACTTCCTTAGGAACGCAGGGATTAAGTGTTATGTGCGCACTTACTTATCTAACAAAAAAGCAGAATATTTAATTCAAAACTATAATAATTCTATTTATTTTTCTTGTATTTCAAAGCATCTTATTTAGTTCATACAAGATAATGAGATAATTGTTTAATTGGTACCCAATTACACAAATTACTTGTGAGTGTGACACATTTTATACTTAAATGAGGAAAAAAACCCAGTCACTTTTGAGGCATGACTCAACTTAGTTCTTTGGCTGATTGGCAGATTGAAGTCTTTGCCCGAGCCTTGGGTCTCTCATAACTCACACAAATCACTTCACATAAGTCATTTTCCTCTACGTGAAACGAGGCCTCCTCATTTGATGAAATATCTTCTGAGGGCTTAATTATTACCCTTTCCCTACCTTTACTCTCTCATGTGGCATAGAGACTTCTAAAATTTGCGGATTAGTTTGACGATTTTAATGCTGTATTTCATAGGAAACTTGTAGAATGGGAAGAATGTGACTGACTTCCCTTCAACTACTCCAATTCCAGAAGAGTAACGGACTTATAAATGAAATCCCATATGCTACTAAGAGATTGAGTATTTTCATGTTTACTGAATGAAAGCTTGTCACAGTTGTGACCCACTCACTGACATACGGGCTTATCTAACAAATATACACTTTTAGATAATACATATGGACATGGGATCTTGTTCTTACATGTAGAACTGTGGGCTATTTCAAATGTCTAGACAAAATGTCAAATTTATCTATTGAGTTACTCCATCCAATGAGGAGTCAGAGATTAATTTGATCATTCCTGGACAAGGTAAGACAGAAAACCTTTTAGGTAAGTACTAGAGTAGTGAAAAGTGCAGTTCTGTATTGACAGGACAAGAAAAAGTGAAAGGAACGCAAGACATTTGCTGTGCTGGTACTTTAGGCTGTGGTTTTTTACAACATATTCATGTGGAATCAACAATTTTATGACAAGCAGAACATAATTGTGCCGAAACCATTGCCTAAATATCACCAAAGATAAATATTGCTTCCCAATAATTTCTTTCAAAAAGTTATGCCTAATCATTTTTATTGGGAGTAATTTGTACTTGTGGTTTGAAATTCAAATTTACCACAACAATGGTTTTGCTTTCAAATTATTTTGATAGTTATATCTGATCAGACCTTTCCTTAGACAAAATCTATGATTGCTAGCATTTTTGGAAAGAGGCTGTTTAGAAATCTTTTAATGTATCAAAGCTTATGACAACCCAGAATTTTATAGGAGTGTCTCATTCACCTCTCCCACTGAAAACTGGCAATCTGGATATGCCAATGAAATTTAAAATTTTCTTCTCTAACACTTCACATTATGGATTCATCATAAACTTATTTTTCCCCCTCCACTGAAAGCTACTGGTGTGCCTGGAAAGCTCCAAGCAAACTGTGGATGCTTTCATAATCTAAATAAATATATTATTGTAATAACAATGATGTCAAACCATCTACTTTGCATACACTGATTATTAAAGTACATTCACCACTGCCATTTATTTTATCTGTAGGCAATGTTAAAAAATGGTAACACCTTAGAGTAGATTAGGCCATTGCATGAGGGTGACTGCAGATGTCTTGGTAAAAGAAACCCAACATATAACCACATCAGCCCCAATCCCTTCTCTCAGCTGCCTGCTTTGCCCCAGCAGAACCCTACTGCCTATTTATGCTACCTGTTAGAAAATAAATACCACACATCTGAGAGTGAAAGAACAACAAAACCAACAAAACTGGTATCCTGAATGTACAGCCCTTCTGTAGTTTCTCTACATTTGTCTTCAAAAGCTTTGTCTTGCATATTATTTAACGGTGTGTTACTGTGTGGAGTTGGATAAACATTCCAGCAGGGTCTAAATAACTAAGTTAACTTCAGGTGGATTTTAATGAAATGGAAGCCCTAATTGAAGTTAATGTGAGTTAAGTGAGGTTCTGCTTTCACTAGCACAAGAATCGTACCTTGACTTCAAGATTACATATTAAGAACATGTTAATTACCAAGTGTTACACAGCAAGATGAATCTAATGGGGTAGAAAATTTCCCACTGATATTTGTTTGCATGCTGAGAAACATAATGGCCTGACCTGTGCCTAGGTAGTACAATAGTAGGAAAAAAAGATTGTAATTTGATTTCTGTACTATATTTTTTCTAATAATTTCAATCCTCTATTTTGAGAAAAGGTTTACAGCAAAGAAAAAGACCTTATAGTAGAAATCGATTGCAGATGTTCTGCTCAACTAGCTTCACAGAAAACTGCAAACTTCCCAGATAAACTATAGCACTGCACAAAAAAAGGCACACTTCCACTCCTCTCCAGTTCCTTTCAGATCAATGAGGTGGAATTACGGTGTCTACAAGTCCCAGAAATTCTGCCACTTGTTAATAACTTTACATTCTAAATGTAAATTCAGAATTAATTACAATAAATTAATTTCATACATAAAGTTGTTAAGACTTGGCAGCAGTTTTTTCTGCCCACATTTTAATTTATGATGAATACTAAATGGATAGCTAAGATTCCACATCTAAATACATGGACAGCAGAAAATTATGCTTATATACCTAGTTATTAAGCCATCCACTCAGTATATCTCTGTATACAGATAAAGGCTTGTTTTAGGCATAAGCTAAACTGTAAGAACTGTAATTTTTCTTTTCATATTTCAAAGAGTTGTATGTATAATTCTGTCTCTGTAACAGCCTTTAAAACTTTGTATGAAAGTGCTGCATAACGTACAAAACATACAAAACCTTTGCTCAGTAAGGCTGAGTCTACATTAATATTTCAGTCTCAGAAGCATAACTGTGAATCAAAACTTTCAATCATTTCCATTTACTGCACTTAGGTTCATATTGTAGAGAGGTCCCAGAGCACATCAACAAGATTCCCATATTCAGATGAAGCTAAACAAGAAGATGCACTCCTGAAACACACCTGATTTACCCCAGCTGCTAAAAAGCACTCAGTGCACTGGAATAGACTAAAACAGAAGGCTGGGGTAAACCTCAAGCCTCCAGACTCTTCCCTTTCTACTGCTGCCATATGCTTGCAGTGTGGATGCTGGGTCTTTAGCTCCAAATTCATTGCTCTGCAGATCTGCTCCTGCTGGGGCACACACTATCTTAATATAACCACTGTTTAGATGATCAGAAATGAGATTTGCAAGCTCAGTTAACCCTTTCATAATATTTAGTATATCAGCTTCTGCAGCTAATCTCTCAACATCTCAAGTACTTAATTTCCTGCCTTTATGAGCTTGAATTCATTATTTTTTGTACTTCATGTAATAAATTTGACTAACACAAGGCTCAGGAAGATTCCATAAGTAATTAGCATCAGACTGGGACTGTATGCAACCATGTTGTAATAGCAAACAAGCCTACTGGAAAAGAGCATGATCGAAATAAAACCAATTTAAAAAAAACAAACCTCATAAAAAGGTGGTAAAAAAGTCAACACTATTTTAAGTATTTAACTCCTGGTGTTTCTTGACTATCAAACCAAACAGCTTTAAGAAAACAATCCTTCATAAATAAAATAAATAAGTAAAATATTTGGGAGTGTATTGTTTCTACTTTCAGAACTACTGACATGTTAATATCCTCCTTGACCCTAACACAGACCCTGATTTTAAAAGACAAGACGATTTCTCTAGTTAGTAATTCTTTTCTGTATTGTACATTTGCAATGTAGTGAAACTTCCAATTATGTTAATGGATTACCTGATAATACAGTAGATAAGAGAGAAGCTTATTTACAAAGAAGTAGCTGTAAGTATGTCATTAATAAATACACGGATGTACATTTTCCAATAATCTTTTCCAACATTGTTAGGTTTAACTTGTAATATTAGCACATAAAACACATCCATAGAACATATGTGACGTTGGGGTGTTCTTTACAGAACTTTAATTTTGTTTCATGCAGTTTTTTTCTTTAAATAAAGAACTTACTTACAGAATTATTTCCAAAACTAACAAAGAAATACATTGTGCAAAAACGCACAAGCAATCAAAATATATTTATCTAAACAATCAATCTTTTTGTTCTGTAACATAACCACTAATCAGTTTGTGATCACAGAGATCTCAGTGAGGTACTATTGTCTCTTACCCGGAGTCTGAAAATTAAGGCGTCGCAGCTCCACTGGGTCTGTGGGATGGTGAGAGGGGACCTCTTTGCTGTTGGGTATGCTGCTCTTTCTAGAATCAGATTCAGCTCTCTTCCTGCACGGAGAAGGTTAATACAGGTAAACATAAGACCGAGGTGTTAGCTTAACAAATAAAGGTGCCTGAGTCTTTAATCATTACTTTCTAAAGGTGAGATGCTTGTTTCTGAAAGGGTATTTGATCCAGTGCAAAGGTAAAATAATTATGCATGGTGAGTAGGGCAGCTACAATTTGCAATGGCAAAATTAATCTAAATATACTAATGTCAGAGGGAAAAAAACTGCATTCTGCCCTAGACTGATCCTCTAGATCATCATTCTAGGCACCCGAGTAGTTAACTATTGTAAGATACAACAGGAAACTTACAAAAATTCACACTATTTCTATTTTGAAAGCTAGCTAGCTATACCTTTATTAAAAACTAGCCAACTCGTGAGCATGTAATTAAAAATGATCATGCCAAGTTATTATCATTGAATATTTCATATTTTATCCGTACAGCTCTTCATCGCTTATAAAAAATAGCCTGTATCCTTTGGGTACTTTCAATATGATAGAGGACAGTACAGAAGAGACCTAACCCAGAAGACACCTATTCCTTTCACTTTCTAGGAAGCAAGAACCTACTCTGTTGCCTCTCATTTCCATAAGAGCTGCACTACACAATCTTTATGCATATGATCACATCTATATATTCAAGACTCAGATTCTGTATGAATGTTTCTAATCAAATGAAGACTTTAACTGCAATTATAGTACTCCTGCCAATCTGTCGAAAACAAGCTGAGAAGGAAAGAAAGAAAAAAACTGGTGCATACTTCCCTTTCTCTAGAGAGAAGCAGAGTCCCTGTGTGTTCTGACTCTGAGTGTTCTGGTAAAATGGACTCCCATCATTTGAGAATGTAATTTTCTCATGCAAAACATGGAGAACTATTTTACATGAAGAATAACTACCATTCTGCATGTTCATTCAGGAATCTGGAAATTTAATGCTTTAATTTAAGGTGGAATCCTTTTCACTAGTCCTCTGTGAGTTTCTGAATGAAAATGCAAACTGGTTGGTATTCTTCATGTAATATACAGTGAAGATGCAAACAGCAGCAAAGAGATGCTTTGTGAAAGCAGGACTAAGATGATTTCAATGTTTAAGATAGCAAAATCTTTTCCAGGTATTGAATATTTGCTCGAGCATTGTTGGTTTTTATTTTTCCTTTCTTTTTTTCTAATTGACTCACAATGTGACAATGCTAGATCTGTTCTTATTCCCCCTCTTAAAAATGCTCCAATTGATTTCTTGCCGTTCTTGAAATGATGAACACCTGGTGGCATTCAGGAAAGGTGCATACAGCAAGATTTCAAAAACTATGCAAAGAAGCCAAACAGCAACATCGTTGTAGGAATTCTTATTGTCTATTATTTGAAAGTTACTAGTCCCATGATTTTTTGGAAAAACAAAAAGAAAAAAAAAGTGTTTTGCTGTGAAAACATTCCATCTGCTCTCTGGTAAATACCGTAACACATGTATTAACTTCTCTTAGTGAAAAAATGAAGATTTAAATCTGATTCTTTTGGGTTTACTCTTTTTTTTTTTTTTTTTTTTTTTTTTAAATTATTATGGAGAAACTCAGTTGAAATTACTTTTTTACTTTTGATTCTGACTATCTCAAACTCCTACCATAGTGGCACAATGCCCTAGTGTTCTTTCTTCTTAAGTAAAGGTGTGTGATGCAGCTTTGAAGAAGTATTTTTATCTCTATTTTCTTCTCCTGAAGTCTAGAGATCAGTGGAACCGCCCAGACACAAGCTTCATTTACATTTTTTCCATTTGCAAGTCAGTACTGGGCAGCACAATTTCATATTACTCTACTAAAAGCACTAAAATCTCTTCTAATTATACATCTGAATATTTTGAAAATCTATAGGAAAACAGAAAGGTTTATTATTTATTATTATTATTGGGATCATGGGGTTTTTTTGTATCTTTTTGGACTATACCAGACATCACAATTCTTTCAGGTTATGCCATGGTTTTGAGACAGGTGGAAAAAATCCACAAAGGACAAATGTGATCACCATTTCATTTTCACTTGTAGAACTGTAAGTCAGCACTGAATCTATGTGGACGGAGCATTATGGAGATTTAGAGTGGCTAACACTTCAACCACAACCATGCATTCCTACAATAGTTTTGGTTTTAGCAAAGAACCACTGTTTTAAATTCATGAAAACACAAATAAAACCATATGTACACTGTATAGCTGTGCTGTCTCTTGAAAATATACCTCATGGAGACACAAAAAAAGCAGTGAAACTTGGCTGCATATGTTACAATACTTTTCAGTGATGTAAACAACGTATATCTTTCAGTTGCCTTCACATCGATAGATTACTGTCTACGTTCACTCAGACTGACAGATGCTTTGTCTTAGGTCATTATCATGATAACTTTTTTTTTTTCTCTTCCCCCCCCCCATTCTGGATTAAATGAAGAGTGATTACTCTTCACTTCTCACCTGTCAGGTTTACTGCTCCATTTTAATGCAGCAAAGAGGGTAGAAAAGGTGAAATGTTAGTTGACCAGCAGCAATCAGGGTAAGCGTGACAACAGGAGATGCAAGAAATGATGACTTACAGTAAAGATATATAACTAACCCAAATTAAGAAATGACAGTTCATTAAAATATTTAATGCTTGTGAATCATAGAAGGAATCAATGGAGGACACAAGGTTAAATCTGAAGAGAATCTTCTGCTGAAAATAACATCTCTTTTAGACATTATCTGCAAAGTAGTGCCGCCTCAAATTTTAGCCAGTGAGATAATGGAGAATGCGTGTTTAATCTGAGCTCCCAAAGTAATGTTAACATTACATTGACAAATCACATCTAGCTAAGATGTACTTCCCTCTTACATTCTAGAGAGAAGAGAGACGAGAGCAGAGAGGGGAGGAAAGATGAAAATGGAGGGCAGAGGAGAAGGGAATAAAAGGAAGAAAAGGGGGAGAGAAAGGCAAGTGATGAACAAGGTTAGATAAATGAGATACATAAGAGTTGTACTGAACTAAAAAAAGAAAAAAACAGTATTTTTAAAATTATTCACAAAACTACGTAAAAAAAGGCAAGAAAATTTTAACAGTACTCTGGAAAGTAAGTTAAGCATAAATCGTTCTCCAACAAAGGATTACACACCTTTTTAGATTTAGAAGGAATGTCACATACTATGTGACATGGTCTATGGTGATCTATATAGATCTGTAGTGATCTATAATCTATAACAGTCAGCTAAACAGGGAAAATAATTTATTATCTCCCACTATCAGGTTCTACTATACACACTGTAAATACAATGTTTGCCTATCTTTCTGTCTGTCTGTTGATCATAATAAATAGAGGTTCCACAAACTTAATAGCCTGGAGTCTGCCATGACCAGATTACTCGCATGCTATGAAAAAGTCTTTATAGACCCCTTCATAATCACTTACGATTCCCCCATTTTCATTTCTGTGCTTTTTTTAACACCTGTTTTTTCCCTTAGAAGCATGTTTCTTCTTACAGCTCAAGATTCAGCAGGTGGCCAGAAGGTCAAAGGAGATGATTCTGCCCCTCTACTCTGCTCTTGTGAGACCCCACCTGGAGTAGTGCATTCATTCCGCTCTGGGAGTCTCATAAGACATGGACCTGTTGGAGTGAGTCCAGAGGAGGGCGATGAAGTTGATCAAAGGGCTGGAGCACCTCTCCTATGAAGACAGGCTGAGAGAGTCGGGATTCTTCAGCCTAGAGAAGAGAAGGCTCTACGGAGACCTTACTGCGACGTTCCAATACTTAAAGGGGGCTTGTAAGAAAGACAGGGACAGACTTTTTAATAGGGTTTGTAGCGACAGGACAAGGGCTAATGGTTTTAAACTAAAAGAGGGATTCAGATTAGATAAAAGGCAGGAATTTTTTACTGGTAGGGTGGTGAAACATTGGAACAGGTTGCCCAGAGAGGCTGTAGATACCCCATTCCTGGAAACATTCAAGGTCAGGTTGGACAGGGCTCTGAAACTTGATCTAGTTAAAGATGTCCCTGCTCACTGAAGCGAGGGTTGGACCAGATGACATTTAAAGGTCCCCTCCAACCCAAACTATTCTATGATTCTATCATTCTATGATTCAGAGTGCCAAAGTTCACTATGTACAAGAGATTCAAGTTTAGGCTCGTCTTCTAAACCAAATCTAAAAGCTGCACTTTATAAGAGCAAACAACACAAAGTCTGTCAAGATGGCTTTTATTTCTTTTCCCTACACATGGCAACACAGTCCTCAAGCAAACTTGACTCTAGAAAGATCTTGCATATGGAACATTTTGCCTTTCATCAGCAAAAAGCTGAAATTAGAGAAGTTGTGATTTCTTAAAAAACAGGAGAAATAGCCACATAAATTCAAATGTTGATAAAGAAAAAAAAAAAAGTGATGAAAGGATGCTTCACGGGGACATTCACTGTCTTACTAGTTTGTCAGTTTCTGAGATATACCAAACAATTTCTAGACCTCTTTAACATTGACTAACTGGGCTCCTAATCATATAAATCCTGTGTAACTGACATGCATCACACATTCAAAAGCAAGTTGAAAGGATTTACTGTAGGTTTGCATAAGCTGTAGGTTGCAGGAGGGTAATGTTTTATCAAAATCACCCTGGGATATAAAATGTGAGTTAAGCCTTCATAATCATTAGGCATTGCCTCTAGGGGAGACTTAAGTCTGCACCATCTCTATATCTAGTTAAGTGTTTGCCTTTGTTTGAGATTTTAGATATAAATCTTACTATGCTGTATATTTTATTCCATATTTGAACCAACAAAATTTATTTTCTTGAGGGCAAGAGTATGACCAAAAAGAAAGTGACGTTTAATTAATTTACTTGGACCCCTAAATTTGTTTAGATTTAAGTCCAATAGAGTAAAGATTTGCTTCAAAATAATTGTCTCCCTTTACTATGACTGCAGGGTGGAATCACTGCTGCAATGATAGACAATGCTGAACGGGTCACTGGCCAAGTCAGTTCCATTTGCCAAGATATCAACTCCAGAAAGATGGGAAATTCAACTGTTACTCAGGAAACAATCATTTTTACTGTGAGGATAGTTGAACACTGGAACAAGTTGCCCAGAGAAGTTGTGGAGTTTCCATTCTTGGAGATTCTGAAACTTGCCTGGACATGTTTCTCAGCAACCTGCTGTAGCTGGCTGTGCTTTGAGCAGGGCTAGGATGGACAATATCCAGAGGTGTGACCCTTTGGTTTTGCGAATCTGTGAGCTCTTCTGTACACAGTACATTTATCGGCCTTGGTTATGTTGGATATTATATTGGAGCTATAACCAATGACAACAAAAGGTACTTTTTAGTATTACTGTTCAGTACTAAGCTGCAATGACCTTTTGACTATGTTCTAATATAAGACCCCAAAATCTTTCTAGGCAGTATCTTTGCTATCAGATTTTAAGAAGAGTAAATGCAGAGGCAATAAACTTCATACAAAGTGACCAACAAATAATAAAGTGGTCAAACATGCACTCCTAGTCTTTGGGACAGTTAAATATGCTTCACACCAACCCACAGAACTTATCCACACTATCTGTAATAGCATCTGTTTTAAAGGAGGACAACACTTCTCCCGTTAAAATTATTCTTTTAGAAGCTGTTGTCATCCTTTCTCTATGATTGAAATTATAATGCATAAGTAGTATTGTAAATCATGAGATTAGTGGTCGAAGTCAGTTCATCCAGGCTTCTATGGACAAAGGGAATTAAGCATAGTTAAACATTATTTGAGTTATTACCCTTTGCACCTCAACAGACATGGCCATTTCCCAGTTGTCTTCTTGCCACTGCACATCCTTCAACATCATCTTCCCCTTTGTAACATTTTTTGCATATGCTTTCATGTATCAGGCAGATATCCTCTGTTCTTTGTTTTCTTCTCTCCCTGTCATACTTGTTACACTTATGTCCCAACAGATTCTAGAAATATACTCATAAAATTTCCTGTATCCATGAAAGTTTCTTGTTTTCCTACTTTTTATTGCATATTTCTACCATGTCCAACTCCTGTAGCCACAGTAATTCCCTTTAACAGTTAACTCACAAATTAAATTTCACTGTTTTCTCAAAGCACTATGATAAATATCCCTACTGTCTTGACTAGTTACTGCTGTTCTACGGACAGCAAAGCTATCAAACTCTAGCTGTTAGCTTGCATCCAGGTTGTGTATTCTAGAAAAAAAATATCCAATTATGTATTACTTTTTTTACAGGAATTAAAAGCTCAGAGAACTATAGACTGGTAAAACTGCAGTCATAATTTCTCAGAGAGAATTTGCCAAATCAGTTCAGTTTAACAATTTAGAGCTTCTAGCTGAAAATAGAAAAATAAATAAATACATATGGACATTTGCCTGAACAGTTCTAGTACTAGTAGTAAATAACAGATGGAAAATGTGTCCCCCATTTTTAGTGAATGACAATCACTTCATAGTACTGATGGACAAATTTTACCTGCTCATTTGTGGAATATGCCTATAATTTTTTTGGTAATTAAATTGAAGACTGTTATTATGGTTCCATAAATGTAATCAGTATTTCCAGAAGCAGTTACACATCTGCTTTATATGCCATTGTTTGGATGTGTTTTGTAGTATGGTAGAACTTTTAATACTCCAAAATAATCAGAAGAAAGGAGTATTTGACTTTTAGCACATCTCTAATGACCATTTTTTGAAGTGACAAAACAGTGGTTCACTGGTTGCTAATCAATTAGATATTGGCTGAGATGGTAAGCACTATTAGAAACCTTCAGGAGACATAATATCTGCAAGCAATAGACCATGTATTATGCTGCTGTATGCTTACAGCCCTAACATTCTATAAATGTATATCTATTTGGAATCCAAAGCTAAGGTTAACCCCAGACTGTGTTTTCACTGTTGAACAGAGAATTCTCTTTCTAAAACCTGAAGCCAGGTCTCTACATGCAAGTTCAGAGATATTTGACTGGAGACGCTTAGGGTGGGAACACCATACAGGGTAGCAGAATTTAAATATTTATATGCAGGTCATGGCATCAGAGCCATTAGTTTTAAAAGATATACTCCATTTAATGAAATTATCCCTGGTGCACACCTCCTCCCTCCCCCTCCAACAAGGTCACAGCATTCCCCAATTATACTTTATCAATATATTTAAAAAATGTATTAGGAACAAAATCTAAACATTAAAATAAAATTGTGGGATTGATTATTTGGCTTTGATTTAGTATCTTGACCTTTGTGAACTCATTTACACTGTAAAAGGCTGCTATGTATAAATTAAGGTATCATACAGTTTTCATCTAGTATGTTGTAAAGCAGAGGAAAGTCCTTTGTGTAACAGCAAACCTACATCTGTGTCACAGACAGTGAAAGAAGAATAAGTGAAGTTTGATCTCATTGCAAGATTAGTAGAAAACAGCTACTGATGTTTCTTTAATCTCTCAGTTCAGAGCTTCAAATTCATATAGATACACTACCAAATTGAGACCAACTGTCAAAAGTAAAAACTCAAATTACTCAAGTGGAGATGAAAATCATGTTTAACATCAAGTTGAACATAACCCCTAATGTATTACTGTTACACATCTAAAAATAAGTTTAAAAAAGTCAAATGTGCAAATTCCATACATATTTATATGCAAGCACATATTTTTTTTCACAAATGTATGCAAAGTGGAAAAAACATTTAAATGCAAAAATGTTAATAGAGTGTCATCAGCACAAAAATGTACTCACATACCTGTAATTATTGGAAACTTTCAGTCAATCTACTAAAATTTCTGCAGTGTTCTGGAAACCATTAATAAATATGGAAATATCCCAAAGCAATGACAGTTACTACTGCAGTACAGAAAATATAGTGTGGGATAGTGTTATAAAATGGCCAGTATATCAGAAAGTTACACACCTGGTAAGAAAACTAAAAGGTAAACTTACCTTTTATAAAGAAGTATAGCAATGACAATACAGATGATAAAAACCACTGCAAGAACAGGTCCAACAACCCAAATCAAGCCTTCTTCTTCATCCGTAATTGGTTGGGGATCAAGATCCATCGACACAACAGGATCAGAATATGGGCTGGTTGCATACATGGTCTATAGAAATAAAATAAACCTCACTTAATGATGATGGAGTGCATTTAAATTATTAACTATCCGAGATCGAAAATAAATCTGTACACAATAATGATGCAATGAACATAGCAATGTGAAAATGCTATTTTTCTTCAAGTCAGGCAGTATATAAACTTGCAAACTAAACACTGTGTTATTACTATCTTTATTTTGTATTCCACATATTAGCAGTGATCTGCAGACGATGTAACACAGAACATTTTGCAACTTAAGCAGAGAACGAGAAAATGAAGTATTAGGAAACTGAGGAATATAACCCATAAGTTACTCCTTTTTGGGTTTTGTTTTAGTTTCATACTGGCTTAACACTATTTCCTCCTGCAAGATATGAAAGAATACTTATGAAAGAATGAGAATACTATCGGTAAAACTAAAGGGGACGGAATGTAGGATGTTCCTAGAAAAGGGTCCTATGGCAATAGAATGGTGATTTTGATCAGTCAAAAACTGTCTAGCAAACAGTGTTCTTACAGATCGAGACAACTCGAATTTAAGACTGAAAAACAGGGGAAGCCACTGTAGAATATGAAGGGAAGCTAAATAATCAAAGTCTTTCTTAGGGATGGAACTAGAATTGTGAACCAACAGAAGACATTGAAAATCTTTGCCTTACTGGAGAGTGTAAAGCCTGCTGGGCTAGGATAAAACCTGTGATAAGAAAATAATAACTTATTTTTATTCTGGTCTGACCTGAGATGTCTAATCTATGACTGAGTGCAGAGTTAAAATTACACACAAGAGAGGCTGAGGAGTCAGCCTGCTAAAACTGGATCATGTAAAGAACTTTGAGCTACAGTAAAGTCAGAAGTGGAGAATGGTTTGTACTTATTTCTTGTCTTTGCTGGAGTGTCTTCTCCAGCACTAAACTATGATTTGAATTACAGCTCTTGCAAAGAACTTAAAAACTTGATTCAGTAGTAGATCAGGAATGCCAGCTAAGATAGAATAAGATAACCAGGAGAAGAGATTAGTTTTCATTTACCAAGTTTGCACTGTATTCTGAAAGATGCCCTAAGCCAGGACAAGTGTTATCAAAGGAGACATGTTTTTTTACACTTCATTTGGCCTTGTTTTGGGCTTTGGGCTATGACAGTGTCTGGGTTTAAGGATAGAGACAGGATCAGGACCGGCAAAGCTGACGCATTTACACTAGCTGGTACTGAGCTAGTACCCATGTCAATGACATCCAGTTAAGTTATGCTCCTTTACTAAACCTGGTATGAAACATTTTAAAAGTCTATGATTACTGTTTAGAAACTAGGGAGTCTCCATGTTCCATTCCTGGAACACCTGAGCTGACTGAGGTTTTTCCCCAGCTTCAGTATTCTCAAAAGATCAAAAAAAAAAGTACATTGCTACAGTAAGAAACTCTCTATGTTTAGCCTCTTCCTTTGGAGGAGGCAGAAAAAATGCCTGGAGAGGGATACAGAGGGATACTGAAGGATAACAGGATGAGTACTTATTACCTGTTCTCCAATAAATATGGTTTTGCTTTTAATTTTCAACCTCCCTGTATTAATGACTAATTTAAACTAATTTATTAGTTTGCAAAAATTATCTATTATTTTTTCTTTCCTCTTGATAACATGCTTAACGTTTATAGACTGTAATCATCATAAGTTCTTTCAGCTGCCATTTTACTACATTAAACAAATTAAGACGTCCCCATGCCCTCTTGTAAAGCAAGTTCTCCATTCTCCCAATCAACACAGAAATTTTGTGTTCTCTGAAGGAGAAACCTTATGTAAAAAGTGTTTTGAATATCGTGAAAAACATCCCTCGCAAATTACAACACATACATACACTAGTAGGATCTGTAGTCCTACAAGAAAACCAGCTATATTGAGAGCAGGTACACTGGAGCACTGGGAGTTGAAGCTCACCCACCCTTACAAACTCTTCACTCTGTGACAGCCTTATACTACTTAATCCCATAGATGTTTCAGATGGCATGCTAAACAAGATATTGTCCATATTATAAGTTTAGTAATGCCTTTTGAAATCATCAACAGTAGGCTCTGGATGTTTTGCCATATCAGCCTTTTCAGCTGTAAATACACAACCCTATTTATTCCTGATTTTTCATTCCGATTTTTCTCTAACAGATAACTTTAGGGTTATATGAAATGACCAATGCCTTAATTAATATTGAAAAAAAAAATGAGAATCGGTACTTTGTATTAAAGAGATCAGTTTTAGTACAGGTAATTTCTGACACACAGATTTTTGGCCATCTAACTTTATAGCCCAAACAGTCTACTTTCTCCAGTTTGAACTGTTTGGATGTAACGCCTTTAAAATTCTTTGTCTATGCAGCCACTGTCAGAAAGTGAAAGGGGAACTTTTTATTTATATCAGAGCTTCAAAGAGGCATTTATTTTATTTTCAAATGAAGCTATGTATCCAAAAGTACTCAAATTGAAACTATGTCCTCAGTGTGTTTAAGTAGGCAAATACTGTTGACATCAAGAAAGCAATTGTAACATTACACACTGGAAGCACTTGGCTAGAATTCAGATTATTGATGTAGTAGTTACAAGCGGCTGAGCCAGAAAATGTACCTGTTAGGTTTAGGTACCAGTTAGAAGATACCATATCATACACTATGTGTTAAAATGTGTATTGGAACTTCTTTCAACAGTCCTATTTCTGTTCTTTTTTTTTTTTTTCCTTAACTATATTACATGCCGTAGATTAACTCACGCATACAGGGACATAACTACAAGATGAATTACATAAAGAGTAATGACAGTTCATTATTTAGCTCACCTTTGGAACTTTCCTTATTACTGAATTATTTGCTAACTTTCTAACAATTCACTGATAAAACTGTTTGGGAAAGACTGTAAGTAAAGAGGCTAGCCATGCACGTCTCCGATTCAAGGGATCTTTCCAAGAATTCTGTATATTAACACTACTATTTAATGGTAGTGTTAAGGCAAGAGAAGAACTCTGTTTTAATACATTGAGAAAGATGCTGCTATGAAATTCATGCCTCAGAATCTGTGTTAATGATCTCAAATAGCACAGCACGTAATTTGTGAAGGATCACAACACAAGTAATAAAAGGTGATCCTTAGGTTTCAGTTATACACAGAAGTAACACATACAGATGCAAGCAAAATAGCTAAGTTCAAGAAATTAATTGGAACTAAGCAAGGAAACACTCTCTTTAGAGATACTCTAACAGGTACTGTAAAAATCTATCTTTTGAGTAGTGGAATAAGCATTGAAAAAATGTTTTCATGATCGAGGAAAGGTAATTCTGGGATTGAAAAATATTATTTAACTTACAGATTCTGAGTGCTCCATTACAGCCAACACAAAGAAGACATATTCTTGACCACTCTGCAATTGCTTATTCTCAAAGCCACCATAATGCTTCTTATCTCCCAACGTGAACTCCGTAGGAAGAACTTCAAAGTGAGCTGCAATATATGGCTTTAATTCAACTTCCCTCACAAGACGAATGCTTCTTCGTTTCCTAGCTATCTCCTTAAGCAGCTTTAGAATGAAGGGACGGGAAAGAGAGAGAGAAAGCAAGAACAGAAAGATAACAGTAAACAATTTTAATGTAACTTATTGACAATGTAATGAGAAAATTTAATGCATGACCAGGAACTACAAAAATACAACATATCCACATTTCATGGGGCATATTGGTATCACTAAATCAGTTCTTGCAAAATCTTCCAATTTCTTGTCATCCTTTTAAGATGAGATACTACGTAGCAATTCCACGGCACAGACTACAAACATAAAACAATCAGATCAGTTTTCAGTGTCTGATCTTGTTGTCTCTGGGGGAAAAAACCCCCACCTGCTAATAAAGCAATATAGCTTCTCTGAGAACATATATACACACATATCGTATTACACGTCATAGATATGTGTATGTGTTTATATATATGAAGTCAGTCACAGAACAGAATCATAGAATCATTTATGTTGGAAAAGCCCTTTATGATCATCAAGTCCAACCATTAACCTTACACTGCCAAGTCCACCCCTAAACCATGTCCCTAAGCATCAGGTCTACATGACTTTTAAATACCTCCAGGTATGGTGACTCAACCACTTCCCTGAGCAGACAGTTCCAATGCCTGATAACCCTTCCAGTGAAGAAATGTTTCCTAATATCCAATCTAAACCCCCCCTGGCACAACTTGAGGCCATTTCCTCTTGTCCTATTGCTTGTCACTTGGGAGAAGAGACCAACACCCACCTGGCTACAACCTCCTTTCAGGTAGTTGCAGAGAGCCATAAGGTCTCCCCTCAGCTTCCTTTTCTCCAGGCTAAACAACCCCAGTTCCCTCAGCCGCTCCTCATAAGTGCTCTAGACCCTTCACCAGCTTTGTTGCCCTTCTTTGGACACGTGCCAGCACCTCAATGTCCTTCTTGTAGTGAGGGGCCCAAAACTGAAAACACTATTTGAGGTATGGCATCACCAGCGCCACATACAAAGGGACAATCACTTAATGAAAAATATTTTCTCCCTCCCTATGGATAAGCAAGGTACTTTCTTATCTCCTGTTTGATACAAAAAAACTTCAGTAAGTCATATATGTAATTATTTTAAAAAACAGGATAAAAAATAAAAAAATTGAAAAAATGAAAATTTTTTAAAATCAAATTATATTAAGTATTTCTAACTTTTTCTGGTAACTCTGAAATACAAACTACTCAATACTAAGTAGGTATGAATAGCTTTTTTTTTTTTTCGCCTCTCTAACCTGAGGACTACCAAGCCCTCTGGCAATATTAAATTCCTGAGCATCTCAGGGAAAAGAGTGCTTTCCAATGTACTTCACAAATAGTAAATAAAGTGCAGAAGAGTTTATAGGAGTGATTTGTAAATATATCTTCCATCCCACTGAAATTGAATGACATTTTATTTGTTCAAAAGCACCGAAAGTTATGTTCTTCGTGGTTTGTACATCACTACACAATAGACCGGTGATAGAAATCAGTAACAGGACCTACAAATCCTAAGACAACTTTTCTACTGCTAGATGACCAAATATTATCTAACACCCTATCATACACAACCCACACTTCAGATTTTAACTGCCTAATCTGACTTTCAAAATGTTGTTTTTCCTTGTTTCATAAAATATTTCTTCTGATGAACAAAGCTAAAATTTACATCAGCACATTTACTACAAGATTAGACGCTAGGCTGAAACTTGTAAAACATAGATTAACTAATGAAGGAATTTAAGCTTAGCTGGTATAATCAGCTGGTATAATCAATAAATTACTTATTAAATCAGACAAATGCTTATTCAATATCTTTTAACACTTTAGATTTACTGGCATTCAACAAATATTAATCTGATTTGATTAGAAGGAGCCTGAACTTTTCCTGGGTGATAAGTGATGACTTCTAAGGCCTCTCTACAGTTCTGTCATTTTTCACTTATGAAACTTATTCAATGTCCTGTAGTCTCAGTGCAATCATAAATTTTTCCAAGGTCACACAGTTGTTTTAGGCTTTTCAGCACACAAACAGTGCTAATACAATAGATTAGCACAAACTTTTTTGTTAGGAGGAGGAGACAAATCTCCCGATCTAGATAGAGATCAATTAAAAAAGAGATTAAAATCTAATCTTCACTATATAATTTCATCTTAAAGAACACGTTTAGTCAGGAAAGCTCTCTCTTGCTTCAGCCTCTTCTTCAGTGTTAGGCTTCAGCTTAGCTAGCACATCTTGCCTTCCCCACACGGGATCTTGTATTTTGCAATTACACAATTAACAATTCTGATGCATGTAAATCAATCTACTATTCACTCTGCTAATGAGAAAGAAACTTTTAATACTGATTAGTTTAACATCCCTTCTCATTGAAGCACATACTTCAAATACAAGCTACAGATGGATATGGAAGCAACTGTACCACTTGGATCCAAACTTCCTTAGCATTGAGGGTATTTGGATGTTAGCTCTTCAAAGATCTACATAGGTAACTGTTTTCCAGCTCTAACGTTGAGTCTGTTCTCTGATGTAAAGATTTTACATTAGTTTAACTCTATCATTTTCCATGCTCCAACACAAAAACTGGTACATCACCATAGATCCTCTGAGCAAAAAAGAACTGGTCATAATTTGAGACGAGAAATCATTATTCATTACATAAGAAGAACTCTATTACAATCAGCAGTCCACACTTCTCTTTCATTCTTCCTAAACAGTTTAATGAGCTGCTACAGTAAATTTGCATGGTATAAAAATGAGGGCAGTAAAGAACTGCAATATTAAGAAGATTTCTATTTGGTTGCTTTATTGAAGGCGACACTCACATCTGTTGGTATCTTCCTATGCTCTGGGTAGATTTACTGAGGGCAGAACATGAGGTAGAGACTAATCAAAGTTTGTCCAGGTTGCTTCAGCCCTTATAAGATGTGCTGAGGGAAGCCTTCTGTGAAAAGTTTGTATCTATATGAAGCCATCCTTTATGAAGAAAGTAACAGCTATGTGGAGGGCTCAGCACTGACTATCCTGAAGTCCGCTGAAACACAAAGGTAGGTATTCAGGTAATAGCAATGTGGTATGTATACTAACTGGAAGTCAAGACCTGTAAGTACTGTAGTATTGAGGAGACATATGTGGCTCGAGCCATCCCTGAAGATAACTGATAATTTCATTTAGGGGCACAGTTTCCACTGGAATTTAAAGTTGTTTATGTGACTACCTCAGATAAATTCCTTATCTACCAGATTACACCATATTTACAATTCAGATTTTAAATAACTCATAAAAAAATGTCAAAATACTGCAAGAGTACTGCAATCAAAATTAAACTGAGATTGAAAGGGGAAGAAAAATGTTTGATCTTAATTATTTCTTGCATTTGATTTAGTAACATAAAATGCATATATTTAACAGATAGCAATGCTGAAGTACTGTATTACAGTGGGTGAAGTGATCAGAAACTTGAGTTTTGGCTATGAATGCTAAAAGTTAATTAGCCTCAGTGAAACAAAATGTGTTCAACTTTTTCAAAGGTGGTTATGCATCACCTAAGGCCAGCTAAACTTATGTGTGTTTGTGTGTAGATAAAAATTTTGTCTGTGACATTGATTAAACATGACTGAATAGACTGCAGGTGAACCTCTGGCTTCATTCATGTTTCACATACAAGTGGCGTTGTTACCAAATATCATTACTTGCACACATATCTCATGTTGTACTTTATACCAGGATTTCAATAAAATTACTGAATTGATTTAAGACTTAACATGCAGGCTTTTATTTAGGTTTTATTGCTTACAAATCTAAAGTAATCCTACTAGGTAATACTGCAAATCATAATATTTTGTTTATATTCCATCTATTTGCATGACATATCTATTTGAAGTCACTTGATCTCATGATATTCAAAATAAAATGAGATTTTGAGTTAATAAAAAGGGATTGTATCTCTAATAGGTATTATTTTCAGATACACAGTATCATCTACTCCATTTTTTTTAAGATTCTGTATCTCTCTCAGTTTCTTTAAGAACTGAGATTCAAGGAACCAGGAAGATAAGGCTGGAAAGTCTTTCAGACTTCAGTTACGTACTGTAGTTAACATTCCAGAATAGTGTTTTCAGCAAATACTTTCTTCTGACAATCTAAGTAAAGTATTTGGAACATACTTCTTTGGAAAATCTGTTGCCCAGCCCTTACTTATACTGGCCAGATATCTGATATTGTACTAAAAGAAGGTATGTACAAGTATCTTTACTTGACCATCAGGAAGTATTTGCTCAGATAATAGTTTGGTTAGTTTTTGCGAGTTTTTTGCCACTACTTTCACATGTTTGTCAGGCATAGTACATCTAATAACAATATGCATATATTTTCTAAAGTTGGAATTAAAACAGTCTTTTAAGTAATAGAAATTGGTTGCAGTTAGCATGAAAAACAGTTGCTGCCTGCTTTTGATTTTTTCCATAGTCAGTACTTACTATATGTATTGGTGACAATTGTAGAAGATACATCAAGGATTTTAGTTCTTTATCAGAAATAATTTTCATTTTCCAGTCAATGCATATCTTATTTCTTCCACCATTAATTCTACAATGTGGTCTCTATTATATCAGTAGAAGTGGGAAACAACCCATCCTGACCCAAATATTTCTGAATTAATAAAGGCTCTTTATCAATCTGTTACACAGATTAATGCACCACAACTTGTAGGATGATTAAAATGACCCTTTGTTATGGGAATCAGCAGGACCCGTAGAATTTAATTGCCAAAAAGTTCAATGTCATCTGGCACCTATCCTTTAATCTGTTAATGCTGCAAAATGTGACTACAGTCTTTCAATATTAAAAGTGGGTGGTAATATAAAATCTGTTTTCCATCACTGTATGGATCTTGCTGTCAGTGTTTTACTGTTTAACCGTAGTTGATGTCACCTAGGACTACAATCATGAGCTGATGGCATTTACAATCCAAGTTCTTTTAAAGGAAAGAAGTTAATAGATCAAGGCAAGTCATTGCTGCAATTGAATCAAATGAGATGATGACATAAATGAAACTGGTCAAGAGGAAACACAGGCTTCCATCAATCAATCAGCAGTAACAAAAACCATGACTTCCTTTGAACAGTTGTTTTTAATCTTCTGATTAAGGATTCTTCTGTTGCTGTGGATATTCTTCTTTGCCTTTTCTGATCAGACTAAAGACTGAAAGACCTCTGTTTATATTTTGAAAGCTTTCTACAGCGGTGTTAGTTTGGTGAAGATCTTTATTTTCCTTAAATTTTGGTGCAAACATTGAATTTGATATTAATTTTGTGAATGGGAAGAGGGAAAAAAGCCTTGTGGTTGCTCACAGATGATCGTTACTTCCCAATGATTGTATTATGGGGAAGCATATGGTGAAGCATCTCTGTAACATAAAACTCTTGAATCCACCAAAAGAAAATGGAAAAATAGACAGGATCTATTCAAAAATCATCATTAAATCAGGAGTAAAGAAACTGACTTTGCCCTCCGGTCTTTGAACTGCAGAGATATTACATGTACAAATTACCATAGCATCTGAATGGGATCTAAAATCCTAGCCAGATACAACAACAACAATAACACCACCACCCGTCTTTTGTACAGGGCTTTCATATGGAGCTCTCAAAAGAGCTAATAATATTATTCAAAAATTATGGATTGAAAGCAGAAAGACAGTTATATTGTCCTTCAGTAAAACAGAAGACAGGACTGAATGCTGACACTATACTTTTTGGAATTATTATTATATCAATAACATAATGAATTGATTTCTAGTATTATTGGGCTTATTGCTTAAAATGAAAGTACTTTCACCCTTTGGGTTAATGTCATTTATAGTGTCAAATGTTGACACAATATTGCTCTTTCCTACTTCATTTATTTATTTCTGAGCACAAACTGTCGGTAGAATGGAGACTACTGTAAAAGTTTTCTAATCAGAAGCATTACAGTATGTGAGAATCAGGTGAAAAAAACCACAAGAAGGTCAAATGTTAAACTGCGGTGCAAATTGCAATTTAGCATTTGTTACAGGCTTAGCAAACACCCCACTAATGAACCAGACCTTTATTAGAGTTCATATCATTAGTGATTAAGCTTTTGCTGACAACTCATTTCACCTCCTGCACTTTTGCATTATGCTTTACAATAGGAAAAGAATAAAATATTAATGCCAACAAAGATCAGGCACTTTGCGTGCTTTATTGCAACTTAATGTCTTTATTGTCTTCTAATTTAAGTAATTTGAACTTCTGTTTCAGTCCCCACAGGCTAATTCAAATAGAAATATAAAATATCCTGACAACCAAAACTTCTGAAACTGGTAAGTTAATCACATACTACTGATAAGACTTTCTTTAATAAAGGAGACGATGACAACAAAAACATGCAGTACCTCATCTAGTTCCATTTCATCTGGACTCTCCCATGGTTTGATAAACTTTCCACGAGACCTCTTCAAAGGCACAATAACTATGTAATAACCTCTGTAAAGGAAACAGTTGGATAGAAGTGGAGAAAAAGGAGTAGATAAATTGATGCAGTTGTCTGTTCAGAGGAATTTAAGAGAACAGTGGCATGTTGAGAGCAAACTTTTGCACATAATTATGCCACGGCAGCCTTCCAAACACAGTTGTAAAGATTCACACTCTTGAAACCACATCCAGTGTAAAACATTTGACAAACAAATGGCACTAATTACCTGCCTTTTCACGTAAACATATAAATATGCATAAGAAACTTTAATTACAATGTTCTAAAATTCCTGCATGTTTGACAGCAGTTTATTATTTAATTTGAAATAGAAGACCCATGGGATACTTGTGCCCTGCCACCATCACACCACACACACATCAAAAATCCCCAAACCCCTAAATTGAAACATATTACCATAGATTCAAATCTCAGTTATCACCCCATCTTCCCCCATTTTCATGTATAATCAGAATAGTAGGTTAACATAATGTGTTTGTTGATGCCAATAGTATTATAAATGGAAAATAAAGAAGAACACAGCATACATTCCACCCACACACTCTTTACTTTTGAGTATCAATCACCATCAGCTTTATCTGGTTAAGTATTCTGATCAGTCATAGACAAGAGAGCTTGATGTATGCTCTCTTTACAGCTAGGATTTGCAAATGACATATATCAGTTTTCCTCAGAAGCATTTTCCTGAAAATACCTTCCTCCTCCCCCCATGGAGACTAGTAAATTATACTTTTTTAGTATAGTAGAGATATGGCACTTCCCTTGCTTCCTTCACATAGCCTGGATACGTGTCTGGCAGATCCATAATTTCATATTAGTGTGAGGAAAAAACCAGTAGAATCACAACAGCAGGACATCCAGGATGGTATAATATACATCTTCTTGATAAACACACTTGTCAAAAAGTCAAGCACTCTCCATCTCAGAGAAGAGGGAAATAAGCTGCTCTCCTTTATTTCCAGTAACAACAGAGCTTATTAATAAGGTGTCTCTGACTCTTCACTATGGAAGATAATTTTAGTGTCTCATGGCCCATCTTCTTCTCTTCTAGTCTGCCATTTTTTACAGCCTATTCAACCTTCTGCAGCACTGACTATTCATTTTATTCATGCAATGCAGCTGAACAACCTTAAGTAATTAATGAAAGAGCATCTACAGAAAAGGACTTGCCTTACAATTGATCAGAAATTATCACAGTCTAAACCAACTCTATAAACTATCTTTCTTCCATACCAGTGCACGACATTGGTTCATTGTAATGGTCTCTTCTTAATTAAAACTCCTTCCCATAAGACAAAAGTAACAAAACTTTGGATTTTTAACTACTGCAGTAAATGCACATAGTTATTAATACTTAGTTTAAGAAATTTGAGAAATTCCTCTGTGGAAATGCTGAGCTCCAACTGGAAAATAGAAATGTTGGCCACAGATTTTTAACTGCTGCTCACTTGCTGTATTCCAGTATTTAAATAAAATCTGCAGCACGCATACTTATAGTAACAATATGATAAATCATCTTTTACACTGATGTTCTTATTCAAAACTAGTAAGGCTGGTTGAACCCAGATTTTAAACCTGAGTATTTTAAAAATTCTTCGTTTACATGAGTAACAAATCCTAGTGAATGCTGATTTATCCATGTATAAAACAACTACAGCCTGCCAACCTTTTCTTTATCAGATGCCTCAGAATCAAGACAAAAAGCAATAGAGAATTGGCCCCTATATGTCTTTCAGACATCGAAGATACATCTGCTGGATGAACTGCACAGCAGTTCTTATTTATCCTTTAACTGCACTCTTATTTATCCTTTTTTTCTTCTTCTCTTTTTTAAGCTAACAGAGTGTTCATATTTTTTTTTCAATCAAGGAAAAACCAGCATGCAAATGTTACTTTCACACTCTTTCACACTTTCTTCATGCATGCCTCCCACTCATAACTTTGATCATCCACTAAGACTTTCAGCACATACAGAGTATTTTAAAGCTGAAAGCACAAGTACATTAACAGCAAGCAGAAAAATGAAACTGTTCACATAAAGTGGTGCAAATTGTAAAGGACAACAAAGTTCTGTTATTTCTAGCTAATTCCAGAAAATGCAGCACCTCTTGGAAAATATGTTTTACTATTTGCTTTATTATTTGCTTGTTTGTTTTGAGTTTGGTTGCTGGGTTTTTTGGGGGGGAAAGGGAACAAAATGGAGGATTTGTCTGGATATTGCTTGAACTACTAAGTATTACAAAGACCAAAGTCTTCCATAAAACTCTTGTTTTTATATAAGACTTTGCAAAGACAGAAGAGATTCAGAGAAACATGAACTGTCTTTTACACATAAAATTTGCTTTGAGTTAGCCCAGAATACTACAGGAAAATGAAGAAATTGCTCACTTGAGACGATGCCAGCAACAGGGATCCATTTTACCTAGCATAAGGTGAGCTCTGCTCCAATTTCTATGCTGTATCACCATCAAACATTGAAATAATGAAAATTACTTCTACCATCTTTAATAAATTACAAAGGCTCTTATAACATTACCGTCAATCCCATTTGTATTTACCTATAATTCATTAGAGCAAATCATTAACCGTTTCACCTTCTGTGTAATTAGCATTATTGAAAGATTCTCAGTGTATAGTACTTCATAGTAAGATAGAGACAATTATGAGCATATAATGTACCCATAGAGGAACAGCAGATGTAATAATGTCAACATAACTATTACACAAAATTGTTCTTCCCTTACAATAGATGCAATAATCTTACTTATTCTAGCAAGCATCAGGTAAGCTTTTTCTGTTCAGTATGTAGTTGCTTTGGTATGCCTGCTTTCAAGGGCCAAGTCAATCTTTTTCTTATTGTTTTGTTTTGCTATCTCAAGCCTGATCACATCTTCTTAGGAAATAGATATAGAAGGAGTAGGTACATTATTTGCAAAATTGACAGTTGGGCCCCATAGGTTTAATGTACCTTTCCTGATGTTACTTAGCAACTTTCACCTTTTACCCTACATGAAAGGAAAAACATCAGCTCGTTTTCCACTACCATCTTCTGCTATTGTTTGACCAGCTATCCTGCACTTTTTTTCCTCTGTGAATGCTCTGCCTCATAAATCTTTTTTGACTCATTCCATCTTCAGTCTTCCTCAGCTGCATTTGTTACTGACCGCATCTTACTCAATCTAATAATAATAGCTGCATTTTTCAGTTTTTCATCCTTTTAATGTCTCAAAGTCATTTCTTTCTTGACCTCACCTACCTCAAAATCCTCAGTCAGTAATGAAAAAGGGGAGCAGCTTTCTACAATGCTGTCAGTAAAAATCCACCAGGGAGAAGACAAGTTGAATCCTCAACAATATTTAATGACTTGCTCATTTTCTTCCCCATTTCCTTTACATTACACACGGGAACCTTATAGACCAACAAGATTCACTATAAGCAGAGCAGTAACACTTATTGATTGTACCATGCTTCATGTTTTCTTGGCAAATCTTTACTGTCTAACCCTTCTAATCCCTGCTGACCATGTGCTGTCAGCTCTTTAGTCCTATTTCTGCTGTTTAAATCATCACAGCGATTTTCCCCTCCAAATCTAAGTAACCTCTAGTAAACTCTTCTGCCAAATTTTTCAGCATGATTTCCTGTTTTCTTTCTGGAATCAATACAGACAATCTGAGATTTTACTTTTAAAAAACCCATCAGAATTAATTCATCTGAATTAATATAAGTGCAGTAATAATTCTTTAAAACTTCACATAATGCTGGAATGACTGTCTGAGTACTTGTACTGAGTACAAGGTGCTGCTGCAGGGCAGCTACCCATTAGGTAGCAGGTTATCCATTCTTCTTGAGAGAATACACTGTCAAAAAAACCCCCTGGCTTTCTTAATCTCTCTTTGCTACTTGAAATCAGTGCTGAAACACAAAAGTACTGTGAGAAACAACTAAAAACTGAAGGACAATCGTTCACATATTTTCATGCAGATTTTAATCACTCCTACATGCTTAGCTAAGTTACAAACTTATAGAATAGCTCCAGCTGGAAGGGACCCACAATGATCTCTGGCCCAACTGCCTGACCACTTCAGGGCTGACCAAAAGTTAAAGCACGTTATTAAGGGCATTTTCCAAATGCCTCTTAAACACTGACAGGCTCGGGGCATTGACCACTTCTCTAGGAAGCCTGATCCAGTGTTTGACCACCCTCTTGGTAAAGAAATGCTTCCTAATGTCCAGTCTGAACTTCTCCTGATGCAGTGTTGAAGCGTTCCTATGCATCCTGCCACTGGATCCGAGGGAGAAGAGCTCAGCACCTCCCTCCCCAATTCCCCTCTTCAGGAAGCTGCAGAGAGCCATGAGGTTGCCCCTCAGCCTCCTTTTCTCCTAACTAGACAAGCTCAAAGTCCTGAGCTGTGCCTCATAGGACATGCCTTCCAGCCCTCTCATCAGCTTTGTTGCCCTCATCTGGACACATTCAAGTACCTTAATAACAGAATCTGGCATTTGTTCTGGTTAAATTTCATGCCATTGATGATTGCCCAATGTTCCAATCTATCTAGATCCCTTTGCAAGGCCTCTTGCCCCTCAAGACAGTCAACAGCACCTTCCAGTAAGTATCATCAAATATTAGTTCAATATTAGTCCAAATACTACTGCAGAGTGCTGTACTCTCTGTACCATCATGAAGAATAAAGCCCTGGTCCACCACAGCTCCACATTTTATTAATAGTAAGAATAATCATCTTTCTGGAGATAAAAACAATGGTATGTCATTTATTCACTCACTTTATATTCTCATTTGAAGGTACTTCTGGAAGTTCCACAGTTATCATGCCATCTAAGTTGGTCTTTCCAATGAAGACTGGCTTGGTGCGAAGCACGTCTGGTGCAGTCTTTGCTGTCACTCTGTGCTGAAGACCCCCAGCACTATTCCCTCTGTTTGTCAGCACAAATGAATATGATGTCTCCGGCTTCAAGTTAGTGATCAACTTTTGAGTAGCGCGTCCATCAACCTCCACCACCATTTTCCCATCATCATAAAGGATCTAGGTTCATATATATAAATTGAAGGTGGTTTTGGTTAGCAAGAGAAGGCAACTAATACTGTCACACAGTATATTAACAGGAATAAACCTAGCTATAAATTTAAAATGAAAGTTACTGGGCATTTTAGGCTGTAAAATAGTACTGAATTCACTACTGCAATTAAACTTCTCACTTTTAGGGGGAAAAAAGAACTACATTAACCTAAAGCAGTGTAAGCACTCCTAAAATCCAGTTTCACTTACTCAAATTCAGTAGTTTTGCTTGAACCCAGCATTTATATCACTTGTTAAAGGTACCTTGACTTTTTCATTCACACTCCTTATTCAGAAAGGTTTTTGCAACATTTAGTTCATAAAATACTGCTCTTCACTTGCCACTGCCTGAGATGACACAAATGATGAAGAATGATGCAGAAGAAATGCCAGCCAGACTGCAGGTTACATTGAGTCTTTTTACCTGGCTAATGTGTTAGTGGAATTAAAGGGGTTACAACGCAAAAATGTGTTGTTTTAAGTGTGGGGAGACAAAACCAAAATGGTATTCAGCTACAGTCACTATAAAAACAAGTAAAAAAAAAGAAAATTATTCTTTTTTTTAACTGTTTACTCTGAAATGTAGTAGCAATGAAGTACAAATTAGCAAGGTGTTTATACCATGCATAATAACCAGTATGAGCCTGTCTTAGAAATACTGCCCAACAGTGGCATATTGCATAATGACTGAATTTAACAGCTTGGGTCTATATTGCTGATTAGTTTGCATTCTTAAATACACCAATATCAAGAAATCCACTTGTTCAGTAAGCTACTTAACCAGGTGAACGACATCCTCTGGTTTTTGTATTTTCCCTTCTACAAATGGGAAGTAACTTACTTTGAAAGGCAAGGCTGAATTGTAATTTTCTGGAATTTCCCAAGAGAGCAAAACAGAAGTCTTCATTACTGCTTTAACATGAAAATTTTTTGCAAACACTGCTGGAAAAAAAGAAACAATGTATATAAACAACATCTTGGAGCTTAGATCTCATCATATTTCCTCTGCTACCTGGGAGTATTAGCTTTCCATTTAGGTCAAAAACCACAAGGATTAAATTCTCCTACCTGTTTGCTCATATTTAAATATCACATTTTAACTCATTCTCACTCTTATCTAGTGACAACCCAACACGTACATTTTTCTTACCTGAAAAAATTGTGAAGATGTTAGCCAGAACTTGCTTGGCAAGGGACAACTGAATTCTAAGGCATCCAAAACATATTAAGATTTACATACTTTACCTTTTGTGTTTGTTGAACCTATTTTTATGAATGGGCCGGTCAGATTTATATACAGCTTCAAAAACACTGATATCCAAAGACTGATACTCCTTTAAAGGTCAACGCCATAAGCAGACAAATCCTACCTTGATCCACGGGTAGTGTCCTGAACTGGACACTTGGACTATATGGACCAGGCCCTTTGCTTGTGTGGGCACGTACTTTTACATCATATGTGGTATCTGGTTTTAAGCCAGAAAGTGTCATAGTGGTATCAGCAGGAGCAACAGGGAGTTCAACTGGCTGGTAAGCAACATTGATATCTCTGTACAAGATGGTATATTTGGTGATAATGCCATTTCTCTCTGCCAAGAGTGGCATCTGCCAAGTTAATTGAACTGATGTAGAAGTAGAGCTTTCCGAGTGGAGGTTTTGGGGAAATCCACTGGGTACCTCTTCAGGAACAGAAATCTCTTTAACCATTTCCTCCCCAAAGCCCACTTTATTTCTAGCTGAGAGCATGAAGACATAAGAAGCTCCTTTGTGAATGTCTGTAGCTGTGAAGTGATCTTCCTTCTCTGAGAACTCCATGGTCGTAAATGTATCCACATCTTTGCGACCAAACTTCAGGCGATAACCCTGCAGCGGGCCAAAGGTGTCCACAGGAGGGTGCCACTGAATAAGAGCCGTGTTCATCTGTGTGTGGCTAATCACAAGCCGAGGTTTGCCTGGAACTGTAGCACAATGTTATTTGAAGATGATAAATACAAACAGAATTGCACATACAATTCTTCAGACTAGTTTTAGCAGGAATAGGGATAAATTTTCTGTTCCCTCACTCTTAGTTCCACAAATTACTGTCTTATGGAAGAAATAATGGCTGGCTGCCTCCTGCACTATTTAGTCATACAGTATAATGAACTACAATAGTAGAGCCATTTACTGTTTGTTGTCTTCTTCCCTTACCATTATTTCTAAATACAGAGAACATTCAGAGGCACAGGACTTAGAAACACAAGTCAAGAAGTAAAACTTCAAACAGACATCTTATGAATGGTTCTGTCTCACTTACAAATCCTTGCTTGCAAAAAAAGAGTATTGTCATAAGTATTCATTAATTTAATCCAAGGCACATTTCTGCCATTCCTGTAAATGGAAAAATAATTAATGATAGTAGTAGTAGTAGTAGCAATAATAATAATAATGAGGAAATTACAAGTTTCTAGTTGTGTCTAATATAACTTTTGCCATTGATAATTAAACTGTGGCAGAAGGGAAGTCAGACCAATCTTGTCATCAGTAATCATTACTATATATGATAGAACTCTATCATTCCACTTTCCACACAGAAATCACCTCCAGCATGGGCTGTTTCAGCTTGCTGCAGTAGCACAGTTTTTAATTTAACTTCTTGATTGTCCTGGCTTATCATATATGATTTAGTTTCCAGCATGGTCTTGGTGCACATGAACTGGATTTCTTCTGAAGAAGAATAAATTGGAAGCTCTTCTTAACCTGCACACCAGACACACTCAAATCTTAAATTCAGTCCTATTGGTCCAAACTGATAATTTGTCTTTCAGAGAAGTTCAAGTCGTAAGTGTGGTAAGGGCAATCAGTCCTGATCAGAGGATCAAATTAGCTAATCAAACAGGAAATCCCATTATACAACTTATACGGTGTTCATTTTTCGAGTCCTGATACCAATTGCTCTCATTTACTGTTTCCATTTAAATTATATATTTATTTTTCTTTATTAATTTATTCATATTAATTTATATACTTACATATTTCATTTATGTTTTCATTAATATTTATATTTTAAAATAATCTGGTTTTATTACAATCAATTATTTGATAATGAAGCATATCCATAACTATTTAGAAATTTGGTGTTCCTTTTGTACCAATGGCTGACAGATCAAGAGACTAGAATAGTTTTGGGAGTAGTAGCACCATGATAACATAGTCTTCCATGAAGACTAATTAGTTCCATCCACATTCAAAACCTTTCCATGTGAATGTAACTGCTGCACTGTGACCTCTGGTTCCTGTACTTAAATGCTTCAATGGATTTTATTACTTATTTTCAGTTTTCGGGCAACAGTAAATCAGATTCTTATTGTTAGAAGTTCTGACTACCATTCTTTAATGAATTAGGAATAAGGAGGGAAGAATAGCATGGCTTGAAGAAAATTCTGCATTTAATAAGCACTTTCCTCATTATGTCTGTCACAAGTCGTGACATTGCTTCTAATTGCATTAGAATTTTAGCTAGTTTTTATATAATTTTTCCAAATATATTTCCTTTTAAATGTCTAGTTCACCTGCAAGTATATTCCCAAGAATTTTGTAAGTTTTTTCCTACACTTTCTGCTGCATAAAGAATATCTCTCAGACAAGTTCTGACTTTTCCTCATCGATTATTACGATCCCTTATGGAACAAAGAAAAGGCTGTGAAGGCCTTTTGCAGGCCATATTTTTCTCTATATTATAACTATTACTAAAGCCAATGGAGCATATGAAAGAGAAGAAAAGTCCACACAAATAGAATAATAACTCCTTCAGCTTTCTAGAGGAGAGACTGCTGGAAGGTGTCACTAAATTATTTATGTGATAAATTGCTTTTTTTTCTTGTGGTAGACCTCACAGTTAGAACTATTTTTTAACCTTGATAGTAACTACAGAGAAAGAAAGAAATTACTGCTTGCTCTTTATCACAACAGAGGAACTAATAAAGCTTACTTATCCAATAAAATTCCCTGTGATTAAAATAGTAAATAACATTGGTCACTATTTTTTTTCTTAAATATGGAGCCTATCTGATTTTGTGAAGTGTATGAATTTCCTTTTTGTTAACATGTAACTATTGATAGAGAAAGAAAATGCTTTTCTCTCTCTCTTTTTATTTCCAGATACCTTTCAGTTAACATTTCCTTTTAGTATGATCACTTGTGAATATTACAGTCTTGTGGGACAAATGGCAGGATTCTGTGCAGTCCAATATACAGTAGCATCATAGAATAGCTCTATCTAGAAACCTCTGATAATAATACTTGATTTTGCCATGAGTCCAAATGAAGTGAAATTGCACATGAAAAATATATTCTCTGATCTAGTGAGGTCCACCTCCGCAACAACTACACAGCAAGATATCTCTTACTTACCCCTTTGCAACAGTCATTACACCAACCAGTTGTAATGTCATGCCATTACTAGTAGAAGCTCATGCAAGCTGCCTTTGCCAAATTACCTGAAGTAATTTGCTTCTGTCAGCTGCTACACAGTACACCACCATCTTAACATAAATTTTCTCCTGTTAGCTGAAATCTCTAATTCAAGAATGCTGTCCAGCACAGAGAGTAAATTCCAAATAATGGACAAGCTGTTGTGCTATGAGATTCTTCAACTACTATGACCTAGAAATTAAAGGTCTGATCAAATTCTCCATAAAAACTGTATGATATCACTGACTAGTAAGTCTTAATTTTTATCAAGGTTTTGTTAATCACATATTTTGTAACTTCTGCTCCAAGGAATATAAAACTTTCAAATATTTTAAGTTGGAAATGTTCAGTAACAGTTTTTCTTCCATCTGATTTAAAATACTAGGAAAATAAACTAAATATAAGACAAAAACACACTCTGTAGTGAAAATATTAACTGCATTCAGTGACTTCACTAATAACTGCAGTTACTGTACTGTAGGCTCACTTAAATTTGGTGATTCTTTCCCATCTAAAAATGTAAATGATGCTTTTGTATCACTAACTGGACAAAGATGAGTAGTTGCTTATCACCTGAATAATATATGAATAGTAAGTTTCTTCAGTAAACATTTAGATCTTTAGTCTCATACCTCTTATGGACACTATCTCATTCTCATACAGCTGCACCTGACTTAGACTAGAAAGTCGAACCTTCATTTGATTTATTGTAGTATTTGAATAGCACCTTTTTAGGGAAAAAATCAAATGGAAACTCTCAGAGAATTGGAGGATGCATTTCAGACCTACAAACCCCTGGTATCAATGCATCATTCCTTTACCTGCCTGATGTATTCTTATAGAAAGACAGCGAGATGGAAACTCTTGCTATTGACTATATTTATTGTCTTCTTTTTTAAAAACCTGCATATGAACTTTTCTTACAAAAAGTGCTCAACCACAGCAAGCTGTAACAGTAAGTGAAGAGGTGTTCATACAATCTGAAATGTATGAAGGAGCAAAATGGTAACTAGCTGTTATCCTAGAGATCAGGAACAAACATTACTTGTCCACAAGGTGAAGCAAACAGCAAGAACAGTGTAATATGTATTACATTTACAGGCATGCCTCTGATCCTCAATTGTTCTTCAGTCACTCAGGGTTTTATGGGACATGAGATTTGTTCGCCTTTCTAAAGTAGAAGCATCAGAGATCTTGAAGAGTGAAACATGAATGGTCAATAAGGACTAAATGCACAGAAGCTTTAAGTTTTGCAAGCAGGTTTGCATAGTCTATGTTTATGTCTAGAAACTAACCAAATCATAATCTAGATAATTGTGTTTATTTAAATTGGGAACCAAACTATAAAAAGAGTCATGGATCAAGTGTCATGTTTCTTCAATCAAGTTCAAATGCAAATCAGAAGTATATATAACTTTTTTCCCAGACCATGAGAATTCAGGAAAGATAAGAAGTTGGAGGGTAAGTTTCAGCATCAGCCATGAGTAATGACTAGAATATACTCTAAAATCTGAAATGAAACTATATGATATATCTAACCACCAAGACTGAGATTTTTCCAAGGAAGCTGATGAGACAAGGATATAAACATCTCTGGTATTAGTACAAGATGTGCTTCACATTCAGTGACTGTTTTAAAAATTGAGTCAATCACCATAAATACAAATACATATGCCTTTTGAACTTTGTATATTAGCATAAAAAATACGTTGTTATTAAGATAGCTTGTAATGGTGCTACAAAGTTTTCCATGTGATTGTAATGCAATATCCTTAAACAGCCACTCTACAAAACCCAGAAAATGAACACTTGTAGGTGAACGCCACACCAAGGCTGTGGTGACATCATTTGGTTAAGCTGTGCCAATTTTTTTTTTTAAATTTAAAAAACTTTGTTCCTCATCTAAAAGCAATTCAGTTTGTCCTATTAGTGTTACCTGAATCAGCTGAATTGGTCATGCAGTCAGATACCCACTTGCTAGTAACACCTGTGATCAGCTGCAGACTGAGCACAGTGGCATGGTGTATTTTGCCCCAGTTTATACCTCTAATTGCCATGGAAGCAATATGGGTTTCAGGGTTTCACAAGCTGGACTTTCATTTCGTTTTCAAATTCTCTGCATTAGTAATCACATTTTTCTGAGATAAGTTGTGACTGTCATACAGATAGGTTCTTTCAATGTTCTTACTAACAGGCAGCAACATTGCTGGTCTCATAAAGATCAGGAAAGTCCTTCACAAATTTTTCAAATATCCTTCTCAGCTCTGAATTTTTATTTTTTTCCTCTCCAATAAGACATGAATCAGAATGGAAGAGCTACTACGAAGTATAAACTTAAGTATTGCATTTTGGCTGCATCTTGAACTGAGGAAGGGAGAAAGGGGGACACTGGTTCTGTTTTCATCTAAATAAATGAAGGGCCAAACACTGAAACAGAAACCCCAGGAGACTTCCAAATAGTAGGAGCAAAACACTAGCAGGAAAACTCAAAGGATTTATTTGGACATTAATAGGTATGTAAGTATTACCTGCACCAGTAGTAGATATGAGTTTGGGCTTGCTGCGTGCTCCATCACCTTTTGTTGTATAGGCTGTCACAGTGAAAGAGTATGTAGTTTCAGGCTGAAGCCCAGAAATTATCATTTCCTAAGATGAAATAAACCAAGAACAATTTATTAAAACCAGTTTGTTTTCCAGGAAAGCATGGAATCCTTCAGACAACCCCTATATATTACATACAGTGTGCGCACGTTTGTGCTTCTGGCAGTGATAGCAAGCATTTGAGAGCACCAACAGACTGTTTTGTGTGAAATAATGCAAGATGTTTCGCTCACTTAAGCAATAAAAGACAGCACACTTCTAAATAGCATGCCTCAGGTAGTGTAAGGCACAAGGCCAAAGGCTTAGTGGTGTGAACAGTGAATAAAGCCTTCTGAAATACCTTCCCTCAGGAATACTACTGATATTATGAAATGCATACATATGCACATATGAGAAACTCAGTTTAACTTAGTCATTTACAGGACATCACTGACGTAGTTATAAAATGCCTAGTAAGAAGAGTGTTCCATTAGCATACACACTTTGTAAGTAACAACGATTTAGCTGAACAAGAAAGCCTTGTTACTTTCGCAATACTTTCATTGCAACCTGTGTCACTGGTTGGACTGTACATCTAAATATCTCAAAGGACTTCAGAAACAACTCACTGTTCAGGTGTAAAAGAACTACCTAAAACATCATTAAAAATATAGTCAGAGAATAAATCTGATTAGCCCTCAAACAAATGACAGCAGCTACAAAACAAGTACAACTAGTACAACTGAATGGGAGGAAGATCAAATTGTAAGTGTCAAAGCAAAAGGAATCTATTTACGCAAGTGCACGCACACATGTACACACACACAGAAGATGGTGAAGGGCTAGCCACCTGAAATGAACTAAACTTATGCCATACTATAAGGGCAGCCAGAGGAATTTAAGCCTTGACACTCACGATATAAAAAAAATTTATATGCAAAAATAAAAGGACAGTATTTGGAGGCAACTGACTGGCCCAAAGCTCCTGACTCATCAGCTTCCAGTCTGTAACCACTGGACTACTCTTTTGCATTTTCACATGCTTGCACAGATTTACACTAAATTTCGCTGCTGCCAGAGAGATGTTATATTTTTGCATCTAGAATAAATAGCAAATGTGCAATCACACACTCCTCAGATGCAACAGCCATAAAAGTTACTATAAACTACCCACAGTAAATGGATTTTTCAAGACAGTGGGTATGAGCTCAGTACAGATGTGATTAGAATTCTGCATTGTATTTACAGTCAGTTATTAGCAATACAGAAACAGCAAAGTAATGATCAGAATACATGGGCAAAATAGATCAAATAAAATAAAAAAATAAGGAAACTGCAGCTGATACTAATAGAATAAAATTGTAAAAGGCAAGAAACACCAAACCCTGCCATCCTTTTAAACAGTGATTAAGATATTAGCCTCATCTAAAACAAACAGTACTTCTTGGTGTAAGAGATATGATTACATGTAGCGTTGTCTTTTAAGTGTGATCTGGATACACTAAACACTATTACTTAGCCATAAAAAACTGCAGGACATTTGGCTTTCCTGATAGCATACAAAACACATTTATCAAATTATCAAAAAGAAAGCACAACTGACTTCAACTTTAAACTACAGACAGAAACATTAACGTTAAAATGAATAAAGAAAAACCTGACTATTGGTACACAATTCTAAACTACTTATGTTTTATTTTTCTAACATCTTCTCGTAAAGAGAAAATTGTGAGGCAAAGTTAGTGACAGCCATCAAAAAGAAGAAAACACAAAGACATTTTTTTGGCATCATGCTGAACCCCAGAACAAGCAAGTAACAGTAACTCCTGCTCTCCCTGGAAAAAGAAAAAAAAAAAAAGAAGAAAAAAGTGCCATAAGAGAAAAACTTTTGATGTTAGGTACATGCATTTGTGCAAATGACACATACAACAACAAAAAAAGAAAACCCAAGAACACTCAAAAAGAGGCTACGAGCAAACAAGCAAAAAGAAAAAAAAAAAAAAAAGCCAAACCCAACACACAGTGTTTGTTTGTGGCCAGTCAAAATTACTCACATGTTCAGTAGTATCATCATATTCCCACTGATTGAGAGTAAAGAATGTTGGAAGGAAAAAAACAAAAGAAATGAACAGATTTGTAGCCTGGTTGAGGTAATTTCTTCTTAATAGTAAAATAAGTATGAAAGATGTCTGGGAAAATCAGGTACAATTGTATAGAATCACATAGAATTTGGTTAATGAAATCAGGCCAGGCATTTTTAATTCCATTTCTACTTTCCCTGAAATCCAGCCACTTTTCTTTCATTGAAAGATGAAATAAGTAATGAATCTTCTTGTACCATGTAGTAATATTTTATAATAGATTATATTAGTAAAAGTTATCAAGGTAGAATTAAAGGCTACTTGGTTTATTTAATCATGTTACTAGGCTATATGCTTGAGTTTCCTAAATAAATTCAATGCCTTATTTAAATTAATAGCAGGATTTTTTAGTCTTGAAATCTAACCACACTGATCTTTTACCATCAAGGTCTTCATACTTGCACAAGCCCTGATCACATGTATCACAGAAGTAGGATAGGCAGGAAGGAGGGGTGGGAGGAGAAAGGAGGTGACTATCCAGAGTGAACCAATGGTGAACAGGCACATCAAAGCCAAACTTGGCAAAAAAAAAAGAAATATGACTTTTACCTTTATGATATTTGGGATCCAATATCTCATCTAGTCTCCTGTTTCTGACCTTCTAGTGTTTAAAATTATTTTAAACTACTACCACATAGAGGTTGAAAGTGAAAATCTGTGCAAGGAAGGGGAGCACTGAAGTGCAGTAGCATCTCCTTTTCCATCTCCTCTCCTTTTTCCCTTTTTCTTCCCACCTCACCACCTTCTTTCTCCTTTCTCTCCTCTTAATTTAAGCTGTAAGAACATCATGTTTTGTAAAATAAGTAAGTAAGTAGATACAGATAGATAAACAGACTGGCAGGTAAAACAGCAACAAAGATCTCCAGGCACAGAGACAATACTTTGAGAACTGGGTAATCAGCAAAATGCTGATGTAGGAGACCTGTTCTCAAAAAAGATGTCTGCGGAGCTGAAATTTAGAACTAAGACTGGAAGAAGAAACCAAAGAAGCAAAAAAACCCTACTTACTTATTCAAACAAAATGCTTAAGTGGCAAGTTTAATGTTTTACTTGCTGCTATGTTGATGATTTCCATAAATTGAGAGCTAGCAGTGAGATGTGTGTACTTGGTAATAGTTCCCATGCAGGGTGATTCCTCCAGTACCAGGAGCTTAGGGAATCTTCAGTTTTACAGAGCACTAGTGTATCCCAATTAGTAAAATCCCATTTTTAGAAGCTTTTTAAACTTTATGTGATCAGGCTTCTGCTTTCATCATGTCTCATAATTTATAAAACAGACAATTTTGCAATGTAAGTAACCCCATACCTATTCAAACTAAGCTCCTCTTTTTATTGCACAGTTACTGATATGAATAATGACAAGTATAAATATCTTGGTGATTTCTAAAGTTGCCCTAATAAATTCATTTCCTGTGAAATGCGCGATGAGGTGGGATACACGCTAATGACAGAATCATTGTAATAATGGGCTAATGTAGTCCTCTGATGATTCTAGGTTCTCCACTGAAACAAAGAAATATCAGGTGGGTGGATCAGGCAGTGCACAGTTTGCTACACTGACTGTGACCTGGCTCAGATCTCCCTGATGTTTTAAAACTTCAGAGCATGGGTATCAAGTAAAGTCTCCAGGTTTAAGGGAACAAGCAGAATGGCACAGCTTAGCATTTAGTTGCACACCTGTACAGAAAAAGGCGCCTAGGTTTGGGTCAACAACCTTTAAATGTAAGTTTTCTGACTAAAAGTTGTTAAAATAGAGATTAAAAATGTTAACCGAGAGGCTGAAATATAGAAAGAAAAAAAAGGCAGCTCTGGATAACTCTCTGGTACATGAAAAGCTTTCATGGTGGCCTAGAAAAGAAAATAAAATGCCCTAATTACCTGTGCATCAGCCAGCATAATGTCCTTCAGCATGGGCTGACCCTTTGGCTCTCCGTTTTCCATCCTCACGTAGTGGACCTGGTATCCTCGGATCTGACCATGCTGCTTATTGGGCACAGGCGAGCGCCATGACACTTTAACAGCAGTAGAGTTGACAGCCTCTACCTCGACTTTGCGAGGAGGACCACTAGGAACTGGAACAACATCATTGGACAGAAGAGAATTACAGGCACCTGTCCCACCCATGTCTTTTGCTTTTTTTTTTTTTTTAAAAAAAAAAAGGGCAGACTCACTATGTTTTCTTTGAAGAATACAAATTGTTCAACAAATGAAAATGCTCAACCAATCTGCTCTACCTTTCAGTGAAAAGATCAAAAAACATGACTGATGCAAAAAATGGAAGAAAAAAGAGTATTAGAGAAATAGAAAAACATGTAAAAATGTACAAAAGCCAAGGAAGATGCTTTGAGATTCAAAGCATTATAGCACAAAGAGATATTTTAATAATTGAAATAATAATACTACTAATAAGAAAAACACAAAAGATTTAAAAAAAAAATCCTTTATTTTCATTTGCTAAGTTGTTGAGGTTTTTGGTTTTTTTTTTTTTTTTTCAGTAGTGTAAAAAGGAGGCTGATAATATGGCTGTCTTCTGTCACTTTCAAGCATGGACGAAAAGAAAATGTATGGAGCATCAGTTTTCCAAGATCAAAAACAAAACTCAAAAAAACCCAAACAACAACCAACCCAATAAAACCCAAATCAAAAAGCACAACACGGAACCAGAAAGCAGTTAAAAAAACCAAACCAAACCTGAAAAAAAGTTCATAGACATAAGTGTTTAAAAATAACAATGACTGTAAAATAAGGAAAAGGCAGAAAGATTTTCCCCTGAGAGTTATTTTTATGTTAAAGGAGGAGCAAGAAGGATATGTATGGGCTCAAAGGGGCAGCAGATTCATGTCACTCACAAAAAGGTACTTTCTGTTTAAAAAAATAAAAATATCAAATATAAAAATGGTGTAGAAAGGACAAGTCTTTGTAAAAAACTCAAAGGGTGATAATATCTGTGATTGAGGAAAAAAAGAGCAGCAGAAAAAAATACTGTTAGGCTATACAAAAGACAGCAGATCGACAGAGAGTCATAGAGGCGCAAACTGATGTAGCGGAGGCAACATACCATCTTCATCTGTCCGAATCAATACTGCTAAGCTCTCTGGGCCAGGTCCAACATCAGTGTGGGCAGTCACAGAGATCCGGTACTCAGTCCATTTTTCCAGATGTTCCAAAAGGTATTGGGTATTGTCCGAGGAAATTCCCAAAATTTCATGGGGCTTGACATCTTCTCCATCAATTCCAATGTACTTGATGGAGTATGCAGTGATAATGCCGTTCTGTTTTTCCACCGGTGGAGGTTTCCAACTTACCAAAATGCTAGTGGAGCTGGGGCTTGTGCAACTAATGTCTTGAGGAGGAGCTGATGGCTCTAATTTCAGTAGTGGGTTAAAGGAGGATTTGAGTGAAAGGATAGGAGTGATTGAAAAAAATGAACAAAAGAAAAAATAAAAATAAATAAAAGACAACCAAATGAAAATAAAAAATAAACAAAAAAGTAGAAAATTAAAAAAAGCAAAACGTCAGATAATCGTATGCACCTTGGCTTATTAACATGAGGAAACTGAAAATGAATAGATCAACTAAATGGTGAAAAAGGATGTAGGGGAAATATATGAAAATGAAACCTCAAAATAATATTACCTACCTGTAATTAAAATTCTTCTTGAAATAAAACAAAAACGTGACACTTCTATGACTACTGATCTATCTTTGTAGTCATTGCAATTAGTGCAAGCTATAGCATTTTAAATGAAACATGACATGTATTTACATACAAATTTGGATATATCCCCTTCAAGTAGGTTTGCTTTCTTTGAGAAAAATGATCTTTTTAAAGAATTCCTAAAAACTTGCAATAATTGCTGGAAATTGCTCCATTAATTGCCAATTTTGTAGCGTTCCCCATATCATAAACAAATTATTATTTTTTCAGGTTTTTTTTTATAACTGAGTCTGCCTGGCACAAGTCAACCGTATATTACGTTTAAATGGAAAGCATTTACTGAAACATTTATTGTAGGCAACATAGTGGGAGCATGCAGTCAACAGAAGATGAAGAAAGTCTTAGTCAAAGATTTACCTACCAGGAAAAAGTGACAGGCTTGTTGATTCTGACTGTAACTTGTACTTACCCTAGATCAGCTGTCAGTTTTATTTTTTTAACTCCGCTTGGAGACACCTTTGCTAGCAAAGAATTAAATCCTACCAGTAATGTAGGTAACTTCTATAGGGAAAAAAAAAAATCTACCCCCAAACAACGTGTCAAGAAAACAAGTATTCATTTTACAAAGAGAGTTTACGAGCTTAGCACATCAGAATGGTGAGAGATTCTGACTTTGTTTCATCTCTTGTCACCAGCACCAATCTTCCAGAGCAAAAATGTTCACCTTTACTGATTTGTACTTGAAGGAGTCTGTTAGTATATTTACCTTTTCCGGGCTCCAGAGCATTTAAGCATGTATGTCATTCCATCGCTTTCAGTGAGGCAATTGGAGTACTGAAAGTTAGGTATGCATTTATGTGCTTAAATGCACTTTGACTTAGCCAAGTCTATGCTTACTAACTGAGAGCATCAAAAAAAGGAGCCATGGTTCAAATTCACTGGCAGAAGTAGTGGATGTGGATTCCTTTCCTGTTTCAGCCTTCTCTCTTGTAAGGAAAACAGAGATTTTGGGTGCAAGATCTTTATGGGTTTTTTTTTTAAAAAAACAACCCTATTTTCTTCTCATTTCTTAAGGCAAAAAGGAAACAAATGGATTTCTGGTACTCATACTAGGCACATGAAACAAAATTAAAGCAACGGAGAAGGCCTAGAACCCTGCTGTGACCTATTGCATTTACACATGTATCTTTTGGTTCCCTACAGCTCTTCCACAGGGATCAATGGATTTTTACTCAGTATGGTACGCTGCTCTTCTGAAGGGAAAACAGAAGGGAATGTACCAGCATTTCAAGTAACTAGAGGAGGTGGATGGAGGAACAGATGAGAATTATCACAATTAGTTGGTTTGGGGTTTTTTTAGGCTAATTTAGTAATCAAGTGCTCAAAACATCTTGGTCCCCTTCTACCTTCAACTTGTGCAGGAAGTAAAATAGAAGTAAAATCTCCCTTAAGGATCTTGTATGTAAAGAAACAAATCCCTGTAGCATTTTTCTCTGAAACCAAGATGAAAGGCAATAGAGTATTCTGGTGAATATTGATAATAAACTCATAGAAGTTTATTAATTTTTAATCCATTATACTATGAAAATGCAAAATATTGCATTTATGTAACTAAGGATAAGCTGTAGGCTACTTGTGTAACGAGTTTTTATTAATGCATATACTTTTTTCTTAAAATACACAATTTTTGCAAAAAAGATTTTGCAGTCTTTTTAGCAAATAACCAGGGTCTGCCCACTGAAATCAATTGGATTTTCCTACTATCTGAAGACACAAGGATGAAAAAAGCCTAACATATTCTTATATTCAAGAAGGGGAAAATGGCAATGTTCTTATATATGGAACATGCAACCTTGGAGCCTAGATTTTTATTTTGTATGCACAGTCTAAGCAATCTTCACCCAATATAAGAGAATGAGCATGCCAAATAGCTGAAATGGTTCCCAGAATAAATAAATACCTTTTTCTTCATCAAATTATTGATTCCGAATTACTGAAATTAAAAGGTGCCTTGCCACTATCTCTAAAGCTAGCCTTGTGTTATATAATTGCCTTTTACACTTATTCCAAATGCCTTAGAAATTCTTCAGAAGCACATTTAGCTTTGGTTGAAGGTCTGCAGCACTGTATCTCCAGTCACACTAATTACTACTAATATATAACACTAACAAAGAATGATAGTGTAATCACATACGTCATAAACTGCAAATTAAAAAGTCTCATGTCAATGGACAGTCTGAATTTTCTGTTTTGAACAATATTACTTTAAGAAAGGCCATTTAATTTAAAACAAATACAAATAGAATTGCACTAAGTTTTAAAATGACACTGTAATGCAAACTGCTAGGAAAGAATAATTTATCAGACAAGACAAGCACTTCTGGACATCAACCTTGAATATCTGACTGTTTTAATTAAGTCTTAATTTAAATATTTTAAAATGTATCTATAAATCCCTGACAATTTTTTGCATCTCATTTGCAGACAGATATGATGCGTTTCATGACATTGTTTGCATAAGCATCCACTGAGAAAACAATTTTTCTACTGGTGTAAAAAATGACTGAATATTAAAAAAAACTAACTTAAAATCACAATGATTAGCTACTATAGAAGAACAGTTATGAGGAAATTTTTGGTATAGTCTGAAATAGTCAACCTGACCCACTCTACAAATTTTTTGTACTTCACGGAGATGCTGCAGGAATAAAGAAGTATTACAGGAAATCTGCAGACTGGGCAGGTGGAATTTTATAGGTGGAGGACTGTTATTAATGTACATCTATTGCATGATAAAACATTTTATCCTATTATAATATAAAATAAAATATTATGACAGCATAACATTGTCTCCTTAGACTCTGTTTTACAGAGTTTTTTTCTGAAACTATGTTAAAGGCACTTATATATTAAGTTGATCACAATGCACCTACAAAAATACACACTTCAAGCATTCTTTTGCTGTATTAAGCACCATGAATGCTGCATTTTTATCATTTTGTCTTCTTCTCTGTTGCTCCCTCTCTGAAGTACTGAGATTAGTCTCTTTGAGAAATAAAAGACAAGGGATTAAAGCTAGGAAGGAAAGACACCTACTTGACTGCATGGTTCTTGCTGAGATTTCTGCTGTTGAAGCACCCAGGCCTTGAGGAGAACGTGCAGCTAGACGGAATAAGTACAAGCTGTTTGGCTTTAAGCCTTGCAGGCGATAAGATGTAGCAGGTTCAGTGGAAACTCGTTGCTAAAGGTAGGTAATAAGAGAATGTCTTGGTTAATATTTACTGACTCTGAATTCCATACATTCCCTGTAGAAGAAATGCTTTTCTACTCTGATGATAACCCTACTGAGAAAAAATTAAATTTGCAAAAAGAAATCGTACCAAAACCAAATCAAACCAAAACAAAAAAGAATACATTACTTTTGACAAACACATTAAGGAACAATGTTTTTTAAAGTTGACAGCTTAATGGGTGAAACAGCCAGAAAAATTGTTTGACTGTTTGAGGAAGTAATAGCTGTCTACAAAGTATAAAACGCTTTTCAGACAATAACCCATGAACAAAGCCTTACCTATAGGTACCTCTTATGACAGTGAACTACAGAGTTTTATAATGGGAGCAATATTGGGTTTAACCTTGAAGTTAAATTTGTGTTCAAATTATTAAGAAGCAAATTCTTCCAAAGGGTAACTTACTAAGCAGGGACCTGCATCCTATTTGGAGGTGAAATACAGATCTGGCCCCCTTCCACAAAATAAGTTTATGCATTCACAGTATAGGTGTGAAGCTGCCATAAACATAAGCTCAGTTGAAGCATCAGCAATGAGTTGATGATGCAGGAGAAATCAATGAGGCTGACACTCTCCTGCTGCCTTCTGAAACTGCCAGCTTCTTTCTTTTGTCTGGAACACCTGGCAATATCACATGGTTTCCATATAAGAACAGTTTATTCTAAAGTCTATGGTGCTAACACCACAGAGGCACTGAAACTGAAAATTCTTTAAGAAATAACGTTACAGAAAAATTCCATAGCAGGTTTTTATCTTTAGAAAAAAAAACCCTTATTTTCTTCTCAAAGATTATTGAAAGATTAGAGAAGCTTAAAAACTCTCTTACACGATTGCAAAGAGAAACAAAAATTCTCTGAGGCTGAAAATAGACTTCAAAGTCCAAGTATAAGTGCAAAAAATCTTAATGAGTCCATGCCCCAAAACACTTGTGCTTCCAAGCCTTTGTAGAGGAACAGGCTTGGAGAGACATGATCAGTATCTGAAACTGGATGCAACTTCCGCGGATGACTCGTTGTGAACAGCAGTGAAGTTCCAGTGGCTGGTAACCATCGACAGCATTTCCTGCTCTTTACACACTCGCAGTCTATCATCAGGCTGACTGCTGGGTTTAACAAACTTAATCATCAAGGCAATTGTACTAAAGCAAGTTATTAATCAATCAATTCTAAACCTTTGCAACATTTTATGTCTGACTCATTAAAGAGTATTTAAAAGAAGTAAAGTCTTTTCACTTACCTCCTCCCCATGCTCCCCATCTTTGTAAACCAGCTCATAGCTGGAAATGGTATCAGAGCGTGGAGGTGTCCAGGAAAGTAATATGCTCGTTTCAGACTCAGGTTCCGCTTTGAAGTTCAATGGCTGACCAGGCACTAAAGAAAAAGTTAAGCAGTGTTGCTAATTGTTTATTTGGCTAGTTCAACATTTATCTTTCACACCTTTTAAACTATTACCTTAATATGTCACACAATATTACTTTTATTGAACTTACTGAATTTAAAAAAATTAACTGTATTATGAAATAAATTAATCTGAGCTCAGAAAAAGAATAATGATAACACATTACAAATTATCAAGGAATTGAAAAAAATGATTTAGAGTGCAAATAATGCACACAGAACTGAAATGCAATTGAACAGAAGCCTGGTGATGAATACCAGCAGTCTAATAACCTATGTGTGAAATGGTGAATATAAACATGTATATACGTGTGAGCATATGGGGAAATGCTAGTATTACATAATATTGGCTGGAATAGTCAAGAAAAAAGTGTTAAAACCATTACATGCATCTCCAAATCTAAAAACTGTTTGCTCAGCTCATAAATAAGATACTAAACACACTCTGTTCTTTAAGAAGACATACAGACATTGAATGCTTTTATAACCTACTGAAGAGATCTTCAGTAATGTTCTCATTAAATGACATATTTCTGCCCTCTTAATGACTGATATTTTTATCAATATAGTTGAATTTCTAGTAACAACACTTTCTAATTGCAAGAACAAAAAATGCAACTTCGATTCCAGTAGTCAAGAACATTCTCTGTTGTACTGTCTTGTGTAATGGTCACAGAAATTATCTAGACTAAATGTTACCCCATTTACTTCTGAAAATCTGTGGCAAATAATAAGGTTGACTGGGAAAAGACAGCAAAATATAACCCTGTCACTGGAATGACAATAATTTCTGCACCCAAGTTCTAAAACATTACTTCCAGTTAATAGTGCTGTTGATAAGGCATGTAACAGTCTTCCACAGCACTTCTAGCTTTTCAAGGATAAAATGTGGCATGCCCTCATTTTTTAAGAAAAAAATATGAGATTCACTTCTTAGCATATACTGAGACCAGGTGTGACAAGCAGGATGTGACAATAATGATCATTTCACAATAATTTTTTAGGGTAGGATTTTATTATAGCAATACAAGTACAATAGCATCTTTTGTACAGTAAAAGACTTAAAAACAGCATGGAGCAAATGCCAAAATAATCTGTGATTGTAATTCTTATCTTCCCCAGACTTCTACAGAATGTCACTCAGGATAACACTGCCCTTGTGTATGATGGGGCAGGTTTGATATCTAACCTTTAAACAGATAACCTGTCAACATGAGGTGGATATTCAAGCTCCTGTATCGAGGTTGCAAGTCCTTACCATTCACTTATTTTTCTTTAGAAACAGGAAAAAAATAGAAAAGGAAAGGTGTAGAAGGATGTTGCCTATTTCTGAGATAATGAGTGAGGGTGAACAGGAGAACAAGTCTCTTTAGGGGAAGAAAAAAGTAACTAGCTATTTTTCTAAAAGATGCCTTGTGTAAAATGAGACCTCTTCCTGGGTACTGCAAAGAGCAAAAGGGAAAAGATCACAAAGCACAGGGAGCAATTAATTACATGAAATATCAACAAAGTATTTTTGACAGAAATGCTTCTAATTTTATCCTTTTAAAAATAAATGGATTTGAAATTAAGAGTAGAGAGTGGGATAACTGGATAATTCCTAACTTTGAAACAGACTCTGAAATAACACTTGCTAAAACTTTAACTTGGCAAATCCACAACACAGTTGTATAAATGCATTTACTAGGTGAACATTACAACTTTTTAGGTTAGTTGCTTCAAAACACTCCTGAGTAACAACGACACAACAGCTGCAGATTTGTCTCCTGTTGAACACAGCTTAAAGTAGATGTGGATACCCACTGCAGGCTTGCCAAAACTTACTAAGATCTGGAGTCTACGTAGCTATTTGGAAGAGTTTATTTTGCTACAGCTTGTTCCAAATGTATCTCATGAAACTCAGATGGGTACCTGGCTGTAGGCATTTTGTTTGCTTCATCTGACAGATAAAAACTGGTAAAACCGACTTAAAGAAAAAAAAAAAAAAAGCTTCAATATATATTAAAGGACAGGGAAAAAAATATTTTGGCAAAGTAACTGAGCAGTGTGATTGGAGTTACAAAATCACCTTTGCCTGGTCATGGAAGGTCAAAGATTAGCTTATGTTATCTGTGCCATGCTATCCATCTTGTATTTGACATCTCCATCAGTGACCTGGAGGAGGGAAAGGAGGGCACATGTGCCAGGTTTGCAGATGACTTCAAGTTGGGGGCGACCAGTCAACATGCTCAAGGTCCAGGCTGCTGTTAAGAGGGAGATGGATGGGGAGAAGGAACAAGTTGATGGTTCCCCATGAAGTTCAGCAAGCCCTGTCCTGGGAAGGCAGAGCCCTGCAGGGATGGTAGGCTAGGACTGATGGGGCCAGGGAGCAGCTGTGGGGGATGGCCCTGGGCCTGGCGGCCAGTGAGCTCAGCTGGGGCCAGCCACGTGCCCAGGCAGCAACAAGGTCCAGCGGTGCCTAGAGTAGTGTGAGCAGGGGATGGCCCTGAGAGCAGGGGAGGGCAGGGACTGTCCCCTCTGCTCAGCACCTGCCAGACCGCATCTGGGTACTGCATCTGGTTTTGCATGCCAGCAAGATGGCTCTGAGCTGGGACCTTTGCCCTGCGAGGACAGGCTGTGGGACTGAGGCAGGTTCAGCAGCGAGAAGGGGTGGCTTTGGGGGCACCTGACAGCATCCCTGGCACCGATGGGAAGGATGGAGGAGATGCAGCCGGGCTCTTCAGAATGGTGCACGGCAGGAAGGTGAGCGGCAGCAGCACAAACTGAAAAATGAGAGGCTGCGGCTGGAGATAAGGAGAAGCCTTTTCCCCATAAGGATAGCCCAGCAGTGGAGCCAGGGCCCAGAGAGGTTGGACCATTTCCAGCCTTGGCGGGTTTTACACCTCAATTGGCTGAAGCCCTGAGCAGTTTGGTCTGACCCCAAGGCTGAACTTGCTCTGGGCAGGGGCTGGGACTGGAGAACTCCCCAGATCACCCTGCCAGGCTGAATCATCTTGTGATGCTATGATATGTGCTTAGCATATCGATACGTGCATTGTAGAACACAGCCAGGCAGTAATAGCAAATGACCAGTAAAGTGACCCACATGAAGGCTGGTACTGTTATGATAAATATGGCAGCAGATGGAGAATGAAGGGGTCTCTCTGCACATGTTAAAACCCTCATTCTCTAAGCATTCCTCTCAAAAAAACCCCTTTATGGTCTTAGGTCTGTAATTCTCTATCATTTTATAAGACAAGTTGATGGTAAATTGGACTTTCCCAAACACTATTTGTCAAAATAATATCTTACTGCAAAATCTAGTCTCCCCTCACATTTTACAACCACAGTTAGGCAACTCTGAAGCTGAAAACACACAGATGAAAGAGGTTACAGGGAAATCTGCATCACTCCAAACACATAGAGAAGAGGGAGAAAAAGGAAAAGAAAAATGATAATAGAAACTAAACAAACTCTGGTAGGGAACCCAAGTCTTAAGCCAAAAAAACCCCCAAAAAACCCAAACAAAACAGATAAGAAAGTAGAAGAGTAACTTTTAAACTATTTAGGATTTATGCCTGGGATAGACAACATCTGTTCAAAAAATTCTTCAGTGGCACATGGGTGCTAAGCCAAGCTGGAGGAACTGACAGAAGGTACTGGTCTCCTTCAGAGATGGAAAAGCCTAGGGAAATTGGAAAGTCTAAGTAAGTGGACTACATACTGTTGCTGAAGTGGTTTTAATTACACAGATCAAATCTAACTTTCCGTATTAGTGCTGTACGTATTATTGCTGATCCCAATCTCAGTGATTGGGATCTTTTTGCATGATCATTCTCTCAATATTGTATTTTCTGTTTTGAGGTCAATGTGCTATACAAATGTACATTAAACTCATAACTTCCCTGTGCACCGAGTATACCTCTTCTTACTTCTTGCTTGTAAGCATGACATAGATAGTACACACATTGAAAACCATAATGCTGTGACAAAACAAACAACAAAGTCCAGAATTACTCTTTTCAAAACATCATACCAATTTCTACATCTTTGCTTGCCTAGACATCCACGTTTATTGCTGGATAACCAGAAACAAACACAGATTGCTGGACCATGTCCTGCATATGTGATTCTATGTCTATCCCTGATTCAAGTGCAGGAACAGAATCGTAAAATGGAATCTCAAATTGGAAAGGCACTTTAGTTCTCTATACAGCTCCTCAGCAGGTTGAGAATACCAGAAAATACTCCAGGGTTGTGCTGGATTTGCAAGGGATTTGCAAGGAAAGAGAAGAGAGGCTCCAGGCTAGAAAAGGCCCCATGACATTGCTAGGCTGATGTGGTTTAGCCCCAGCCGGCAGCTGAGCACCAGGCCACTGCTAGTTCACCCCTCCCCCGGTGGGATGGGGAGGAGAATGGAAAAACAAAGGCAAAGCCTGGAGGGTTGGGATAAGGACAGGTTAGGCAAGGGAGAGGGAAACAATCAACAACAGTACTGATAAAAGATATTCACAATGGGTGGTAACAGAAAGCAATTTACTGAGGACCTACTGGACGCTCAGCCCATCCCAGAGCCACAGGGAACATGCCCGTCCTTGACTAGCCCCCTTTTATGGTGAGCATGACATCACATGGTATGGAATAGCCTCCCGGCCAGCCTGGCTCACCTGTCCTGGCTCCTTGGGAAAATTAACTCTATCCTTGCCAGAACCAGGACATTATCCACCCCTTATTCTATACCATCTATGTCATGCCCAGATTAATCACAGATATCATTCCCTTACTCTATGGGTTATCACTCTAAAATGTCCATCAAGTTCATTTAGTCCATGGCTTTGGGTTCCCTCTATCATTACAGTATCTCAGGGCAACAGCAATGGTGCATGCTGCTGGATTGTTGCACACTGCATCCAGAGTTTTCACAGCTGGTGTATCTGGCATGGTCCATGCACACAGTCTGGATGTCAAAGATGTAATTTTCGATGAAGTTCCTGGGCACCAGATGAAGTCAGTTCTAGTTCCATCATCGTGGCACTTTGCTCAAAGTTTTGGGTGATTCTTATGGTCATACCATTGATACAGTATATCGCTATTAACATCATACAATTTAATTTATCGACTATTTTCACCCAAAATCAAACCCCCTTGAGATACACACTGGACTTCCCCATCCTTTCTCATCACCCACCAAGTGCACCCTGGTCCCTGAGCAAAAGCAATCCCGCAGATGGGCTTGCCTTTGCCTGAAGCAGGGATAACCCAAACTGTCCTCCCCAACATATGTTTCATGTGCACTACAGAAACTTTACGCCTTCTACTAGACATGGAAATTTTGATTTGGCAGGGCCAGCTTGATTAGCAGATCCCCTAGTGTTAACTAACCAGGTGGCCTTTGCTAAATGTGTATCCCAGTGTTTGAGGGTCCCACCACCCATTGGTCTCAGGGTACTTTTTAGCAGTCCATTGCACCTTTCAACTTTCCCAGAGGCTGGTGCATGATAGGGGATGTGATACACCCACTCAATACCATGCTCTTTGGCCCAGGTGTCTATGAGGTTGGTCCGAAAATGAATCCCGTTGTCTGACTCAATTCTCTCTGGGGTGCCATGTCACCACAGGACTTGCTTTTCAAGACCCAGAATAGTGTTCCAGGCAGTGGCATGGGGCACAGGATATGTTTCCAGCCACCCAGTGGTTGCTTCCACCATTGTAAGAACATAACGCTTGCCTTGGCGGGCTTGTGGGAGTGTGATGTAGTCGATTTGCCATGCTTCCCCATATTTATATTTCAGCCATCGGCCTCCATACCACAGAGGCTTTACCTGCTTGCCTTGCTTGATTGCGGCGCACGTTTCACATTGATGGATGACCTGTGAGATGGCGTCCATGCTCAAGTCCACCCCTCGATCACGGCCCCATCTATATGTCGCATCTCTTCTTTGATGGCCTGAGGTGCCATGGACCCGCCGAGCTATAAGTAATTCACCCTTACGCTGCCAGTCCAAATCCACCTGAGCCACTTCAATCTTGGCAGCCTGATCCACCTGATGGTTGTTCTGATGTTCCTCAGTAGTCTGACTCTTGGGTACGTGGGCATCTACATGATGTACCTTTACAACCAGTTTCTCTAGCCAGGCAGCAACAGCTTGGCACAATGGGGCAGCCCAGATGGCTTTGCCTCTGCGTTGCCAGTTGCTCCGCTTCCACTGCTGTAACCACCCCCACAGGGCATTGGCCACCATCCATGAGTCAGTATAGAGGTAAAGCATTAGCCACTTTTCTCTTTCAGCAATATCCAAAGCCAGCTGGATGGCTTTCACCTCTGCACACTGGCTCAATTCACCTTCTCCTTCAGCAGCTTCTGCAACTTGCTGTGTAGGACTTCATACAGCAGCCTTCCACCTCTGATGCTTTCCCATGATGCGACAGGACCCATCAGTGAACAGGGCATATGGCTTCTCATCCTCTGTTAGTTTATTATGCGGTGGGGCTTCTTCAGCATGCGTCACCTCCTCTGGCATCATTCCAAAATCTTTGCCTTCTGGCCAGTCTGTGACCACTTCCAGAATTCTTGGACGATTGGGGTTTCCTATTCGAGCCCACTGTGTAATCAGTGCAACCCACTTACTCCACGTAGCATCGGTTGCATGATGTGTAGAAGGAGCCCTCTCTTTGAACATCCAGCCCAGCACTGGCAGTCGGGGTGCCAAGAGGAGCTGTGCTTCAGTGCCAATCACCTCTGAAGCAGCTCGAACCCCTTCGTAGGCTGCCAATATCTCTTTTTCCATTGGAGTGTAGCGGGCCTCGGATCCTCTGCGTCCCTGACTCCAAAACCCCAGGGGTCGACCTCAAGTCTCCCCTGGTGCTTTCTGCCAGAGACTCCAGGTAGGGCCATTCTCCCCGGCTGCGGTGTTCAGCACATTTTTTACATCCGGTCCTGCCTGGACTGGCCCAAGAGCTATGGGATGAACTATTTCTTGTTCAATTTGTTCGAAAGCTTGTCGTTGCTCAGGGCCCCATTTGAAATCATTCTTCTTCCGGGTTACATGGTAGAGAGGGCTTACTATCAGACTGTAATTCGGAATGTGCATTTTCCAGAAACCCACAACACCTAAGAAGGCCTGTGTCTCCTTTTTGTTGGTTGGTGGAGACATGGCTGCTATTTTGTTGATAATATCCATTGGGATCTGACGCCGCCCATCATGCCACCTTATTCCTAAAAACTGGATTTTCTGCGCAGGGCCCTTGACCTCACTCCGTTTTATGGCGAAGCCAGCCTGCAGCAGGATTTGGATTATTTTCTTCCCTTTCTCAGAAACTTCTTCTGCTGAGTTGCCCCATACAATGATGTCATCAATGTATTGCAGGTGCTCTGGGGCTTCACCCTTTTCCAGTGCAGTCCCGATCAGTCCATGGCAGATGGTGGGGCTGTGTTTCCACCCCTGGGGTAGTCGATTCCAGGTATACTGGAAGTAAGGCAAGTGAAGGCAAACTGCGGCCTGCACTCTGCTGCCAAAGGGATGGAGAAAAATGCATTAACGATATCAATTGCAGCATACCACTTGGCTGCCTTTGACTCCAGTTCAATATTGAAGTTCCAGCATATCCGGCACATAAGCACTCATTGGTGGTGTGACTTCATTCAGGCCACAATAGTCTACCGTCAGCCTCCACTCTCCATTGGACTTCCACCCTGGCTGTATAGGACTGTTGAAGGGTGACTGGGTTCTGCTGATCACTCCCTGACCCTCCAGTTGACGAATTAGCTTGTGGATGGGAACCAGGGAGTCTCGGTTGGTGCAGTATTGCCACCGGTGCACAGCTGTGGTAGCAACTGCCACCTGTTGCTCTTCAACCTTCAGCAACCCTACAACAGAAGGGTCCTCCGAGAGACCGGGCAGACTTGACAATGGTTCAATTTCCTCCACTTCCAAGGCAACTATTCCAAAAGCCCACCAGCAGCCTTTTGGGTCTTTGAAATACCCTTTCCGGAGGTAGTCTATGCCCACGATGCATGGAGCCTCTGGCCCAGTCACAATGGGGTGCTTTTCCTACTCATTCCCAGTTAGACTTACTTCAGCCTCCAACAGAGTCAACTGTTGGGATCCCCCCGTCACACCAGAAATAGAGATGGGTTCTACCCCTTCATAGCCGGATGGCATTAAAGTACATCGTGCACCAGTGTCCACTAGGGCTTTGTACTCCTGTGGGTCCAATGTGCCAGGCCATCGGATCCACACAGTCCAATAAATCCTATTGTCCCTTTCCTCCACCTGGCTGGAGGCAGGGCCCCTCTAATCCTGCTCGTCATATTCGCTGCTCATCTCTTGCAGAGAGGACTTAGAAGTCCCTTCAAGAGGATCATAAGTGCGATCAGGCCTTTCACTTGATCTGGGGGCCTGCCCACTGCAAACTGGAGCAGCATTCTTTCTGGAAGCGTCCCTTTTTACAACTGTCTTGCCTTGCAGCTCACGTACTCATGCCTGTAGGGTTGAGGTAGGCTTCCCATCCCATTTCCTCATGTCTTCTCCATGGTCACGCAGATAAAACCACAGGATACCTCGTGGTGTGTACGCTCTACATCCCCTCTGCGGAGCAGAAAAACGCTTGCTCCTAACAGCTGAAATATGGGTCTGTGCAGGTGGGGAGTACGATATATCCTCTCTGAGTTGTCAGACATCCTGGGACAGTTTCTCCACAGCCGAGATGAGGGAGGAAGAAAGGCTCTCTTCATATTGCCAGAGTCGGCCAGCCACTTCATCCACTGTGGGTGCCTCTTCACTCTTCCAGTCAATTACTGCCAGTGAGTTGGCGTACGATGATGGTGCACTCCATACAAATTTTCGCCACATGGGTTGGGTACACTGGACTTCATCGGGGTCTGTGGGCAACTGTGCGTTGTCCGGATCATAATAAACCACTTCCCGCACAGCTAATTCCCTCAGATATTGGATACCTCTCTCCATGGTGGTCCACTTGCCTGGCCAACATCTTTGCTGAAAGGATACCTTTCCCTCACACTTGACAGGAGTCGCCTCCAGAGGCTAAGGGCCTGCGCCTTCTTCCCAATTGCCTTGTCAATGCCCCCTTCCCTAGACAACGATCCCAGCTGCTTGGCCTCCCTGCCCTCCAGTTCCAAGCTACCGGCCCTGTTACCCCAGCAGCGGAGCAGCCAGATAATAATGTGCTCCCCTGGAAGGTGGCTGAAATCTTTCCGCATATCTCGCAACTCACTCAGGGACAGGGATCGAGTGATCACTTCTGGTTCTGGCTCTTCTTCTTGTTCTCGTGATGGCCCCGGTTCATCATCATCTTTCACTAAGCGAATTGATTTCCTTGTGTATTTCTTTTTGTGTATAGGGATGACTGATACTGGTATGGGTTGATCTTTTGGCTCAGCTACAGTGCCTATTGCAGGGGTTTGGGTAGCTGCAGTGCCTGTTGCGGGGGCTTGGGCAGCTGCAGTGCCTGTGGGTCCGCTCTCTCCCTCTGGATGGTGCTGTCTACTATCAAGCAGTGTTTGATAGATTGTGGCCAGGGCCCAGCACAGCGCAGTAAGTTGTGTCTCCTTAGAATCCCCACAGCATTTTCCTTTCAAATACTCTACCATTTTATCAGGGTCTTGCAATTGTTCAGGAGTGAAACTCCAAACCATTGGGGGTGTAAAGGTCTCTAGATACCCACCCATACTCTCCCACATGCCATGCCAGCCCTGACCATTCAGTCTTGGGGAAGATCCCTGGGTAATATTCTTGAAACAATTTTTGCTAACCCTGAACAGGAGTGGGAAAGCATTCAGGAGACCTAGCAATAGGAATATACTGGCCTGAACATTCCAAGGGTATTCAAAATTCTCAAAAACTGTTGTAACCAACCAAAGGGAAAAGGGGAGGTGAAAGAGTGGGAGAAGGTATCCTGCCCTGTCTTCCTCACAGATTGGGTCCAATTATTAACCAATTGTGAAAGAAGTTGACCGAGGTACGGGCACGACAGAAATGCTACATACGCATACCAGCTCAGACTCATGATCTTATCGTAAGTCGTTATCACACAATACAACAATATAAGAACACAAACCCCTCTCCCAGAGGTGATAAACAGCGCCGCAGGGATTACATAGAGTAAACACGGGTTTACAAACCAGAGCCATGTAACCAAACAGAACATCATTATGACCAGTGACTGTTTCAATAACATTATAAATGCTTATAACAACTTTGTTTTAACACACTTGGGGCAGACTTATCGTTACCACAACCCCTCGAGCCCTACGTGGGGCGCCAAAAAGGACTGACATGGTTTAGCCCAGGCTGGCAGCTGAGCACCACGCTGCTGCTCGCTCACCCCTCCACTGGTGGGATGGGGAGGAGAACGGAAAAACAAAAAAACCTCCTGGGTTGGGGTAAGGATGTGTTACTGGGATGGCAAGGGAGAGGGAAACAATCAACAACAGATATTCACAATGGGTGATAACAGCAATTTACTGATCACCGGATGCTCAGCCCGTCCCGGAGCCACGCCAAACCTGCCCCTCATTGACTAGCCCCCCTTTTATGGTGAGCATGATGTCACATGGTATGGAATAGCCCCCCGGCCAGCCTGGCTTACCTGTCCTGGCTCCTTGGGAAAATTAACTCTATCCTAGCCAGAACCACGACATCCAGGACATCTAGGTATGAAATCCATACCTAGAGCAAAACTTAATCAGTTCAATTAGGAATTGGTTTTGCGAAGGACAATAGATTGATCAAGAGAATTTACAACCAGTTGGGAACTGAAAGGGACCAAGAGTTCTTCTTGCTCTGGAAGAAGCATGAAGCTCTACACAGAAGCTCTGACAATTGAACAGTTAATGTGCTCTGAAGTCTTTTTTTGTAAAACAATACTGTACTTTTAGAAATATCAAATTCTTATGGAACATAATTTCAAAATAAAACAAGTAATGTAATGTACTAACTATATATGCATCCTGCTTTCCCTGTCTTTCTGCTACAACAGAAGTAACCTCTTCAAATGAATGTGAAGATAGCTGAGGCTTGCAGTTCTGCAGTATCAAACACAGAACCACAGTATTCAAAATAATTAACTACAATACATTTAAAATGCCCCAAAAGCATAGTACATTTTGTGAAAAATAACCAGAAGCACATAAATAATTTTCTTAAAATAATATGTGTAACTGACATTGAGGGAGCCCACAGAATAAACTAAACATGTTGGTCAGTCTTAAAAACAGAGTCCGCATAGTCTTGTCTGAATGACTAGAGAACACAGTGAAGAGACAAATTATTCTTCAGGGTAGTTCTGTCTTGTGGCACTCTATTTCTACAGTGTTGCACTACAGTTGTCTTAAAATTATTTCAAGCTGCATTCTTCCTTACTTAAGTTCAGTGACAAAAGTAATGTGTGCATATTTCCAGCACTCATCCACATAGTTGCAAAAATCAGAATTCTGGACTAGAGAAAAATCAGATTAAAAAGAATGAATAACCCCCCCCATATTCCTATACCCTATTTTGTGTTCTAACCAGATGAAAGAGAGGGAGATTAAAAGCTAGAAAAAATGTGTGAGGGTAAGATCCTCAATATTGGTCTCATCGTGTTAGCATTTAAATGAACAGAGACTGGGGCACTTAACAGAAGTTAACTGTGCTTTGAGAGCAGAGGGGTTACTCAAAAGCTGAAATATTCTTTCCTATCTGACCAGAAATGTTCTTTAAGGGGAATTTTGTCATTTAAAAACCATCCTGCACCCCATCTTAGCTCCAAATTATTCTCCTTCCACCTGCTTCCTTGCATCACAGTTGAGTTTCCAGCTGCATGCTCTCAACTCATCCCTTGCAGATGTCCATTTCTGTTAAATGCTTCACTAGGAGACTAGTACTGTGGAGTTTCAGAGACATGAGGTTTCCCCATTCATGTGTCCATGAAAAAATTTAAACGGTCTGGCAAAGTAGCTAGCTTGCTACAACACAGAACTGTATTCACTTGCTACAGACTCCCTTCCTCTGAATTCCTAATCTTCTTTTACAATAAGAACCCCAGAACTATTAAGTCATTCCCTTAAGCTAATGCACCATTTATGTGCCCTGCAAGTCAGATACTTGACCTTCTCATTATTGCCGCTTTCCGTATGTTCAAAAGATTAGCCTTTTATAACTGTAATAATCCTTAGTCTTCAAACCACTGCCAATACTTTGTTTAAAATTAACAATATGTTTTATATTGTAAGCTCTTGTTGAAAGAAGCTTATGTTTACAGGTACACATGAATTTCCCAAAATATTTTCTCACTCTCTCTCTCCAGTAACCCACTACCTATCAGACCTCACATATCTCTCTCTCTCCCCTATTTCTACCTAAACCAGAATAAAACCAGGATTCTCAGTACCTCCTTCAGTAGCTAACCTCTCTTTAAACATTAAAAATCAAACCAAACCAAACCAAACCCAGCCATTCTGTTTAAAGCTTTATAATTTTCCTGGTACACACAGGTTAAAGTATGTTGCTCAGAGAGTATGTGTATTTCTGATCAGTTTAAGTAAAGAAAGTACAAGAAGATACTGGGCAGCTAAATGGAGACAAAGAACAGAGCTTTTGTTTTCTAGTGAAGTAAAGAAAGAAAAGACAAGTATCACACTAAAGCTTAAACTGATAATTCTTCATTCTAAAACTTGGTGTTACTAAGTCAATTCACCTAAATAATATATGGGTCTTGGCTGCGTCCTCAGCAGAATCAAATCCTTTGACTCAAAATGCAGAATAAGGACTTTCTTAGGTCCTTATCCAAAAGGCTCAGCTCTACAGCTGTTTTCTGGTTATTTGATTTCTTAAATGGTATCTTTTTTACAGTAAAGAAAACACCACTGAAAACAACTTGGCAATAGGACAGGGATTTTCCTTAAAATGCTTAAGCAGAATACTGAAATGTAAAACTGAACATAAAACTTTTTTTTTTAATGTTTGATTGTCTGAAAAATGCTTCCTTCTCTTCCCCTCAAATTACATGTTCCTTGTTAATATTTTAATTAGAAACCTAATTTTCACTATCAGCAGAATTTCAGCTGACCTGCAAAGTGAGAAGCCACTCATACAGCCATTTTAAAAGAACAATTCTGCTGTACTAAGAAAGCAAAGATTCTTGTAAACAGGCTTTTTAAAAACAAATGATTCATTTTTTATAAGCTCTCCTCAAAGATCAAAATACACATAAGGGAGGAAAGCTTTAAAGGAAACCAAGCTAACATAGGCTGTAAATCACAGCTGTTAATCAGATTTTGTTGTATACATACTCCAATTTCCCCAAAGTAAGCATAAGGGTTAAGCTACATATATAAAATAATAGGCCTATTTGTTTCAAAAAGGAAAAAAAAAAAAAATCAATCAAAATGTAGTCACCATCCCATTCCTATTTTTATTCTTTTACACAGGTTTCCATTAAATCCATTTCCATTGTTTTTAAATGGCATTTTATAATTCAGTATATTTATTTGGATGACGTTCAGCTTGAGAGAGACTTAAACCAAAATAATCATATTCAGATTTAGATTACAGCAAATCTGGAAGAGAAGGGCAAGGAGGGCATTTTATTTTGCAGTGTTCACTGAAGAGAAGCTGCTGGATAGAAAGACGGGAGAATCTTAGCTTTTAAACATAACTTGAACTGGAGAACTGCGCTAGACTTCCTTAGCTATTTTTCTCTTTTATGACTTAAAATGTTCATATTTCAAGCACGAGTAACAGTGCTTAGAAATGCCTACTGTATGCCACATTTTTTGGTTTTCTTTTGCTTTTTAACATAGTCACAAATAAACAATGTCAAGTTAACCCTGTTACCAAGTTGAAAATGTATAGAGAAGCCCTCCTGCATTGTTAACATTGTTGTAATTTCTTCAGATTGCAACAGTAATCGGAAACAGACGGGCACATTTAATGGCAAGTTCTATAAAGGTTTTAATACACAGAGCTTTACCGAAGTGAACTCAGCAAGTAATGTAAGTTGGGCCGGTCCAGCTGAGCCTCAGTGCTCATTATTTCGATTGCTTCATCCTTCTCTGGGAAGCCACTGACAAACTCTTGCTAATCTAAAAGGTTTATAGTTGTAAGCGAAAATGCAGATAAGGAGCTCACGAAACCTTCTTCTTCAAAAGCTTTTTGCACATGGATTAAAAAGGAATTCAGATGTCATATAAATAAATATAAATATAAATATAAATATAAATAAATATAAAAGCTATTCCCTGAAAAAAGTTACAAGTACCAAAATTAAACTATGGTCTACGTATTTATGTTTGCATGTGCATATAGACAGATTTTAATGTACCAGTAGAAGGTCTGGGAAAGTTAATTTAGTAACTTCTCAGCTGAGATATTGCAAAAGGGAACACCTAGACCTTTGTGTAACATAACACTTAGAAAAGTTCCAAGACAATACCTCAATTTCTGGTCTTTTAGTAAAATGCAGAAGTAAAAAGTGGATGAAATGTAAGTGTCCTCAGTTATGCTTTAGAGATGCATTCTTTAAGAATTTGAGGGATGCTAAATTCTTAAACAGGAAACTTTCCAGTACTAAAAAATTCAAGTAGTATTATACAATATTTCTGGGCAATCACTGACCTCCAGTAATACTTCACACAGCTTTCTCTAAACCCCTAGACAAAGGGAGTTTTTATTTCTTATTGCTACAATAAAACACTTTCTGCAATGTAGCTCCACCAGAGCTTCTCACTCTTGATTTCATAAAAAATCTCTGCAATGTTTTTCACTATGCGTGCTTGTCCTTTGCTAATAAAACTAACTCATGGACCTAAACCTCCTGTACAGAAACAAAACAACCTAACTGCAAACATAAAACAAGAAAATGGTGACCTTGTGGTATGTGCTTTGTAGGGGCAGGTTGGATTTGATTTGTAAATCCAAAGGGTATCAAACTGCTTGCCTGAAACTACACAAAGTTTTGTTGTTTTTTCAATGATTTGATGTTTTGTGTGTTTTCAGAAGGTCACCAACTATTTGAATACACACGCATACACATACATTTTAAATTTTCAAAGGCAAGATTCACTAAAGTGATGTAGCATAAGGGAACCACACATCACCTAAACAAAACCCGCCAATGCAGGTAACCCCTCAAAGCAAGCTGTGAAGAACTACTTGACAAATACTTTTGCCAAATAGAAGCCATAACATCTGGCCACCTCCAGGAGGTCTCCTTGAGACTCCAGTTAAACTTCAGTTAAATTTCTTGAAAAAAGAAATGATAGTGTGAGGGGATAATTTCCACTCTTCAATGATAACTTACACTGTGAAACTGAGAAAAAGTTATCTTCAAAAGCTGCCTGAATAAACTGACTGTCTTTTAGAGCAAGGTTTTTTTCAACATTTTAAACTCCAATTCTGTCTCTGCAAAATTTCTGCATGTATTTAATTTTTCTGCACAAATTCTGTTCACTGCTAGCTTACCTCCTGTTTGAGTGATGACTTGAATGTCACTAGAAAGTGGTCCATCCCCAACAGAAGTAAAAGCAAGAACCTTTACAGAGTATGTTTTCTGAGGTACCAGATTCCCGATAGTGGTAATATGGCTGTCAGCCACATTGTGCTTCATCCAGCTGTTGACATGTTGAGTGGGGTCCATGGTGTAATAAACTCTGTAACCTTGTATTTGTCCATTAGGTTCCTCAGGTTCTTCCCACTGTACCAAAATGGTGGTAGAGCTCAACATACGGGCCTGCACATTGCGTGGTGCACTTGAAGGTGCTTGCTCTGAAGTCCTTGTTGACACAGGCTCGCTGGGTGGTCCTCGCCCAATGTTATTTACAGCAACGACACGAAATTCATACTCTGAATATGGGCTTAGGCCAGCCACGCTATAGCGTGTTGTGGCCACTCCATCAATTTCTTTATATGGCTCCTCAGAGTTTTTGGGTTTGTGTTGGATTATGTAGTAAGAAACCGGCTCAGGGTTTCCAGAATCCCAAGTCAATGTTATGCTTGTCGCTGTGCTTTCTGTCACCACAGGTGTTCCAGGAGGTTTGGGTAAGGCTAAAGATACATGCCAAAAAATACAGTTAGCACTGTGTAACAGTAGACTTTAATTATTATAATAAGCAGACTAAAAACCAAACCAAACAACAATAACAACAAAAAAAAACATAACAGGAAGACTGGAATGGAAAGAAGGTGTGATCTGTTCAGAGCAAGCTTTTTGCAATTATGATTTACTCCAGAAATCTGTCAGGAAAACTTCAACTTTTGTAGTATAAGGTTTATTTGGTATAAATTAATGATTCTGACTTTCATAACAGACCCTGTAAACATATGCAGAAAAGGAATCTTATAGGCAGACAGTGTATCATTACAGTTTAATTTTCAGGTATTTTTGGAACCTCTAGTTCCAGTTACTCAGTGAACATGATACTTGGGACATCCAGCAACTCTAAAAATCAAATGACTGGTTCTTAAAGGCTCCTGCTGTTGAAAAGTATATGCAAGATTACAAGGGCCATT